>NC_059338.1:103562683-103862683 GCF_018350155.1 Leopardus geoffroyi
TTTTCTATTTTCAGAAAGATTCTGGAACAGCAAATAATCACACAATGGAGAAATAGCTTAAGAGTTGGAAGTCCCTCTGGCCTCAAAAAAATTTTTAATAGGACAGAAAAGATACATTTTAAAAGTCTGAAGCACCCAAGGAGGAGCTGTTCGATTGTGAGATGAGAGACTGTCAAGTTTGAAATAGTTGAGTGATTTTTTTCCCAGTTCATAAGAAGCAGAAATTAGAAATTGAGTTATATGCTATTGAACAATATTTAAGCTATGCTAAAGGGGAAGTTTCTCTGTGGAAAAGCAGAGTCTTATTTCAATCACATCAGCTACTTGCAGCTAAGAGGGTCTGAATTTTGACCACATGATGTTTTAGTTTTATGAAAATTCCTTCTTGTAATAAGGGATGTGTTCTGGTACTTTCTTTGCTCTCTTTCTGGAGTAGCTTCATTGGATTCCTTCTTTCCTCAGTTCACTATCCCTCTCTTATCTGCATCACCTCCCTTATTGTCCAGAACTATGATCTGAGACCAATGAGAAGTGTTGTCTATTCATAGTGAGTCATGTAAGGAACTGAGCAGAATCCCATGACACAGGCAAGCACCATTTCTGAAAGACAGTTAGGGATGCTGGTAAGATGGTGCTGATGGGCTGCCTTCACTTTTCTGCTGTGAGAAGGATACTATCTTAGTTCCTAGGCCCCAGGGGCGGACAGTCTTGCTAACATGGATCCATGTAGCTTTTGGATGCCAGTTCAGTTTACACTCACATCTGGGGATCTGCCAATTGGAGGGATATAACCAAGTCTTTAACTGACTCCATTTGATAACTATTCTCACTACACTTTTCTGAAGAGGCCCTAACTCACATTGGAAATTTTGCAGACATTTTCTTTCTCTTTCTTCCAATTTCCATGCTTGGAAGCCCAAGAAATTTTATAATGCTTTCCAAAGCTCTCTGGGAAATTTGAAGCTGTCCCAGGCCTGCTATACAGCATTTGCAATTATACTGTGGTTGCCTCATCTCTGGGCTTCATAACCTATGTGAAGTACAGATTCTCTGTCCTTTCAGACTGAAAGTTGGAGTGTCTATCATTGCTTCCCACACGACACAAGGGAAAAAGTCTACCTTGAGGGGCAGGGGGCAGAAAACACAGCCTTGCACACTAACACTATTGCATCCATACTATCTTTTCTCTTTCCAACCTCCTCCCAAACTCAGAGGTTCTATAATGAGTTTGGACAGGAGGCATGTGGACACAGAATACATGTGATTTTGATCATTCTTCCTGCTTTCTAAAACATTTTATCTCACTCTTACATCTCTCACCTTTGGAATTAGTCAGGATTCTCCAAAGAAACAGAAGAAATGGGTTGTGTGTGCCTGTGTGTGTGTGAGTGTGTGTGTGTATACAAAGATTTATTTTAAGGAATTGGCACACACAGTTGTGAAGGCTTGGAGAGTTCACAATCTAATGGTGGAGCCCAGCAGGCTGACAACTCAGGAAAGAGTTACAGTTCAAGACCAAAGGCAGTCTTCCATGGAATCAGGAAGAACTGATGTTACAGAGGAAGTCTGAAGCAGTCTGCTTGGGAATGGTCAGCCTTTCACTCCATTCAGACCCTCAATTGATTGGATGAGGCTCACTCACAGTATGGAGGACAATCTGTTTTACTTCAAGTCCATTGAGTTCAGTGTAAATCTCATCTAAGAACACCCTCACCAAAAAACCCAGAATAATATTTGACCAAATATCTGTGGGCCAGACAAGTTAACACATATAATAAACCATGATATATTTAGACCTAGAAGGAAAATATTGTTGTTCTTTTTGTTGTTTTTCAATCCTAATAGCCATCCCTAATAGCCAGTGATAGACCTATGTCTTAGAAGGAGAAATTTTGGCTGTAGCTGGAGAGGAAGGGGAAAAGAAAAAAGTCTTGTTGATATTCATTGATTACCTACCATATACCAAGCACTATTCTAGGCACTATGTTTCAAGTGATTACTCTGCCATAGCAGTAAATATAAAAATTTTTTTTCTTCTTAAATGATATTGATCTCAAATCTGGAAGCATGCCAAAGATTTATTATTTATTGCTTGAATCCAAAGTTTTCTATCTCACTTCATAGACTTATGGCACAAATTAATTCAAGCTCTAGATGTTGAGAGACCTTTATACTCCCCACTATCTATTTCACTTCTTCCCAAAACAGGACCTCCAGCTATAGAATGTTATTAGCAAACACATTCTGCCATAAAATATAAGACAGAATTAAAAATCTAGAAACAATGTTGATTTACAGTTACTTACCTAAAGTGGTAAATTCTGGATTGTAATCTGGGTCCTTCCATTTTCTTTGCTGTAGTGAACACTGGTAATGCATCATATTGTGTCCCTAGGAAACACCATGCCCAGTCATTAGGCTCAACTGCTTGCATAGTAAATTGTTCTGAAATACCTAAAAGGTATTTTATAAGTAAACTTTATAAGTAATTTCTTGAAATTTCTCCCAAATCTTTATTTGGGAGAAAATGGACTCCACCTAGGTCAGATTTTGCCAATAAGTCTCTCACTGACACTGCTCATTTTGGAAAGGTTCTACCTTTTTCTCCTATCAACAAGGAGACATTGTCTTTTCAGGGATATTAGAACAAAGAGATTGTTTTCCCTTCCTGGGAAGCCACTCAGACAGGATTAAGTAGCACAATCCTACGGCCATAACAGAGACAGATGTGTGGATTATAGACAATGAATGAACTGGTTTAATGCTTGGAGAGACCATGCCTATCACCAGTGAAAGAGAGAATGCTTGACTGTTCTTAGAGGAAAACTAAAGAAACCTGAACATTACACACATCAAGAAAGTCTTAGGCCACTTTCTACTATACAGGAATGCTGAGCAATGTTGGAGAATTACTCAAAATATCTCACTGGCAAGGCTAAATCCATGCACACAACTCTAATAACTTGTATGAACGGTTGTTATAGAATAGCAATTTTCAAACATTTCCATTAATGACCTATAAAGCCTCCTTACTTAAAATCCTTCTAAATGTAAACCTTCTACTAAACAGATTGTGTCTTTTAGAAATAGGACAATTTTGAAATTCATTTTGACCTATATTCTTGAATAGGTGCTTGGGAATTATTTGTTAAACTGATAAAATCTCAAATTTTTCTGCCATCTTGTTGACTGTCTTTTATTGGAATTTCAACTCTCTTTCTCTCTTTTTAAATTCTTCCTATTTAAAATTTTTTTTATGTTTATTTATTTATTTTTAGAGACCACAAGTGGGGAAGGGGCAGAGAGAATCCCAAACAGACTCCAGTGAGATCATGACCTCTCCATGAGATCTCCATGAGATCATGACCTGAACCAAAATCAAACGTCAAATGCTTAAACGACTGAGCTACCCAGGCGCCCCTTCCTGTTATTTTAAAGGAGAGATAAAATTATGAAAAGTTTCATAGATTAAGTGAAATTTAAACTATACTTTGAAAGATACTAAACACATTGTCTAGCATATAGTAGGAGCTTAATAATTATAAATGAATGAATGAGATTTTGGTAGGCAGAGAGATAGGCATGAAGACTTCTGGGCTGAAGAAATAGTATAAGGAAAAGCCCAGATTAGGAAATGACAAGGTAAAACTGAGACACAGGGACTAGTTGAGATTGTATTTATGATATATTAAAAGAGTAAAATATATAAATCTGTAAGTGGATGTTTGTTGGGCCAGTATAATAAGGATTTTTTAGTAATTTGACAGGCAGTCATCATAAGAATATAAAAGTGGAAAAACTGAAAAATGGAAAATATTTCTAAATCTTTAAATTATTTCCAAATTTGCTCATGTTTAATTTTGTAAATTGCAATGTATATCTGAAAATACTATGGAGTAAAATCTCTCTGAACTCAAGTGTCATAACTTATCCATGCTGCCCAGCCAATAGTTTTTACTGTGCTCTTGAAATGTTTGTTCACTTGTTAAAATCCATGTCACAAATCTTCAGTGCAGCAGCTAATATTTTACAATCGATCAAATAGTCTCAGATATATATTCCAAATATGTGACTTAATGAAAACAACATAAAGATTTATGCTCCATTTAATGTACTTAGCTAAACTCATGGGATTTCAAAAGAAGATAAAAAACAAAAGGCAACATGGGTTAATGCTCAGTTATCTTTTGGTTAACTTATATAGCTTAGCAATCGAAGAACATGAAAGAGGAACCTTTGATAAAACTCAGTGGCTTTTTAAAATCCATAAAAGGCAGCTGCTTTTCTAGGAAAACCATATTAACATCGGAATGTACAACGTTTAAACAAAAGCTCTTGCGAAGCTTCATTTGTAATTGACAGCCAAGATACAATTTTTTAAAGACACTCAACGATGCTGGCAAAATGAATCTAAAGTAGGAAGACCTTTTTTTTTTTTACTTATTATAGTTTATTACTTTACTTATTTTTCTTTACATATTACTTACTATATAAATGAAATTTCAGGGCCTTTCCTCCACATTTTTCTAGGGACTTTAGTAGTTGAGAAATAGTAGGCATGCATTTCTGGGACTCATTGATGATAGGTGCAAACTTGATAGGACAGAATATTTGATGAATGTCTGGGAGTGTCCATGTTGTCTTGGGGCTCCTTCTGAAGATAATGTAAGTCAAATATCAGAGCTTCGATAATTCTCTCAAATATGCCATCATATTGCTCAATCCAAAATCTTCCTTTAACAGTATGATCTTGAAATATGACAACGCCAGCAACTCTGGAGCTCCTTGAAACTCTCTGCAAAGCTAATATGAAACGGAGAACTGGACCACAGGAGGGTGAAGTGGCAGAATCAGAGCTCTGATCAGGTGTGGCAGCTGAAGACTCAGGAGAAAACACAAAGGGTGGTTTGATATTGAAAGGGCACTGCCACAGTTTCATTGCATTCAAAGGGCCAGGGCGGGATAATGATGGCTGATGATAGGACTTGGTTATCGACCATCATGGCACTGGGGACACTTACTCACTAGATACAGGCTCATCCATACCCCAGATTACAAGACCAATCCTATTTTTATCCAGGGGAATCAGAAGAAGTAGGGGACCATAACTGACCACTAAATTAGAATTGCTAATTAGTCTTTGTGCAGCAGTCATCTGATGTGACCTGATACATTGCCTAACCACCTTTGTCTACTGTACTCCCTAGGACTCTTAAAGCTGACTTTCTCTAGAAGTTCTCTAGAAGGTCCTTCCCATGAAATTAGATCTCAATATAAGGTCTCTGTTAGAGATGCCTGATGTGGAAAGGGTAACCGTTCTAACGAACCTCTAACAATGACTGCTTAGGAACTTCCTCTAATGCTGAATTCCACCTGTCTCACTTGCAGCCCCTTACTAGGCACCTAGGCACTGCTTGTATCAGCTTTAACTATTGCTGGTTGCCAAGAGACCCTGGATTTTCTGATTATCTTCCCAAGTTCCTCACCTGGCCTTGTTGGCTTTGTCCTTTCCATAGGCTCTAATGTTCATTGTCTGGGCCATTCTAAGGCATATTAACCTGAACTCTGTCCAGATGAGTGATATGCCCTCTGGCAAATATACAAATGATTAAGGCAGGAACTGGTGAGATTATCACATATAAATACCAGAGAGAAATGTGTTATAGGGACTCCTGTGTAGATGGGACTAATCAGTGTTTGATGAGTATGAATTTCCTAATCACACAATCAACAAAGTACTATCTATAAAAAACGTTTTAACATTATTTTTTGAGAGATTGAACCCTCCTTCTGATACAGAAAACATAATCCAGTCACTTCCAAATAGGCTCATCAAATTCAGTGTCTTTTCAGTCATTTTGGATTTAAAATTGTCCACATTCAGTGTCCCCCAAGCTCTCCATTTTCCTTGGAATTGATGCAATGTTTTGGTGACTTATGTGAACAAAGACCATGAGAGTATTCTTGGTCTACTTCTCAAGCCTTGATCTACCTTAGCCCTATGCAGACCTCGTTCTCAGGTCAGATTCTTAGGTCCAACCTCTTCCACACAAGCACATTCTGAAGCAATCCACATCTTGTCTTCCTCTGCTCTGAGTGTCCCTTGCTTGGCACTGAGATCTTCTGCACATCCACTGGTGTACTCACATTTGCTCAAGCATGATTTCTCTCTCTCTCTCTCTCTCTCTCTCTCTCAGCTAATTTCTGAACCCTGTCTCATAAGCACAGGGAATGCCAATGCTCTCCCACATCCTCCTGAGGCCACGCTCTGTTGTTCCTATGTCACATCCCAAAACATGTCTGTGGAACGACCCCCCAGAGCTTTAGATGGGAGCAGTGAGACCTCTCTTCTCTCTCCTCACTGAATTTTGCAAATCCATCTGGGACCACAGAAATAGGCAAAATGTAAATTCTTGCTCTTTTTACTCTCCTTTCTCCTTTTATTCCCTAGCTAATGGAGTCTTTAACTGATCTGGAGTATTTGGGAGAGGGGGTGAAGGACAAAAAAATTTTTTTGTGGACAATTTTGACCACATGTTTTCAAATTTTTCTAGTCTCACATTTGAATGAATAAAGAATTCAGCATCTTTATCCTCTGGTTCCTCTACTGAAAATCTCCAGTGCAATTAGTGTCTTCTGATCCAGCCACCTGAACTATGGATGCTTATAATCAAAAGAGATTTTTAAAATTCACATATTTTATCACAAATTCTTTGGGAACTAAAAAGCAGCACTTTCTACATGTAAAGCATAGTCCTAGGTTCACAATTATCCTGTTGAAGTGATTGTGGTATTCTACCTGGGAAAAATGAGATATTTAATCTGGGTCTTTAAGGAGACAATGACATTAGTAGATGTTTAAGGACAATTTTTAAAAATAACTTAGAACCACTGAAGCACATTCCTCATTATTCTTTGATGTGCAGCATTGTGAACAAGTGTTACTCTTATCCCTGACCATTTTTATCATTCATTCTAACATCTCCCTCAGCTTCTCTGATCTTTTCCTCATGAGTCTGCTTCATTGCTTCTTTTCCTACTCCTTTTTCTAACTGTGTATCTCTCCTAAGATGTATTCTTTGGACATTTGCTTTTCTTCCCCAAGCGATTTTCTAGAATTTTCAGGTTTTACCAGCCCATATGAATCACTGTTATTTCTGGTACTGTTTCCTTCCCAAGTCTCCAGCTTCCTCATAAATTGCCATTCAACATATTTACTTAGGTGATTGGGTATTTACTGAGTACCTACCATCTGCCACCTCTGTACTAGGGTCTTGAGGTTTAAAGATGAAAATCATCCCAAACTCTCTTTTCCTTGACATTCTTATTCCAATGTATAACCTCATCATTCTCTAAGTCTAAAAACCATGGTGGTCATTACAGACACTTTCATCTCCTTTTTACTCCATACATTGTGATGTTATCGATATTTCAGTATCTGATCTTGCCCTTAAAATTCCCATGACTACCACCCTAGGACAAGCCAATAATTAAATAATTATCTAACTGGTCTCCCAATTAGGCTCTCGTATCTGATTGCATAAGTATGTCCGCATGACATTGTGAGATTATTCTTCCTGAGTTACCATGATAGACTTGTAGCTTGTACTTTAATTTCCAATTTACTGCACAGCAAATAACTGTCATATTCATATCTACCCCTCATATTTTGAATATATTTCTTATATTTAAAGAAGTTCCACATGATAAGTTCTTCTTCCCTAACATAAGTCAGACCTAAAAGTTCCAGCCTTCCTTGAAGCTACAAAGCAGACAGGTGACCTGGGCTTCACCAATCTGGTACATTCACCTAACGGTTTGATTTGGAAATGAAGACACTCTCTGTGAAGTTTTTACTTTTTGCCGGTGCTAGTAGGGATTGAGGCATGCCAATTTTGGTGGTGGCAGCAGTACTCATGTCGGCTTTCCAGTGATTGCAAAGTTAAGTTCTTGTGCAGAGTGACATGAAGGGTAGGCAAATGCAATGGTTTTTAGATTCAGTAATGCCATGGAAAGGGGCAGGAATTTCCTCATCAGGACAGCCAGCTCTGTGACATTGTGCTATTCCCAGAAGTTTAGCTTCAAGTCTAAGCCTAGTATTCACAATAACCCTGATGGCAAAATAAAACAAAACAAAACACTATCTGGGCATAATCTGCCAGAATCAGCCTCTGTTTTGGAAATGTTGATGACTCTATTGTTTGCATAGTAAGACTCCCAAGGCTCTCCTCTACCCAACCCATTTTCTAGCTTTCATCTTCTCTCCTTCCCTCTCTCCTTTCTATTCTTTCCTTCTTTCTTTCCTTCCTTTTTCCTTCCTTCCTTCCCTCCCCCCTTCCATCCATCCTTCCTTCCTTCCTTCCTTCTTTCCTTCCTTCCCTTCCCTTCCCTTCCCTTCCCTTCCCAACTATTTGTTCAGTACCTACCATATGCTAACCTCTATTCTTGGTACTGAGAACATAAGTTTAGCAAAGAAGAACGTATCCTTGCCTTCATGGAAATTATATTCTTACTCTTCTATCAGCTTTCAATTAAAACCAAACTTATTTACCCTTCACATCCCGTATACGTCATATTAAAGCTCTACCCTTGGATTAGATGATACTCAGCCTAGAATAATGTCCCTATCCCTCTTACCTATGTTTATTTTACTTTCTTGCATCCCATTAAGTCTCTTTTTCTATAAATACCTTCCCCAAGAGTTTATTTGAATTATTTCCCTGCTGTCTCACCTTTTAGTTAACTTGAATCTAACTCAGTATTTGGATTATATATTATTGCTTATTGGTTAGTGTATAGAGCCATCCGCCTACTAAATTCTAGGTTACCTGAAGGCAGACTACCTACTATACCTTTTTTGAGTCCCAGCATTTGACCCTAGGTCCTGTACATACTATGTGTATCACACAGAATCACCAGGAACTCTCTACTTGCTATTGCTGTCATCCATTCTGACATGATGCTAGCAAATGAAGCCTATTAAAACCCTAAAGTTCTCAATTCACTATCAGATAAATTTCAGGTTCCTCAGCTGCACACTCAAAGTTCTCTATAATCCAGTCCCAAGTTCACTTTCTCCTGAGAATGCTCACCAATCTGATTGTCTTAAGAATATTTGAAATTTTTCTTTCCAACCATGGCCAATCATTTCAAGACTTTTTTTTAAAAAAAGCAAATAACTCTCAATATAGACATTTGGTCAATTTCATTGCTTTGTGTCTGTGACCATCCAGATATACTTGGTTTCATGGTTTTTCTGTATATCATTTTATATCATAAAGTCCTTAAAATAGAAACACTACTCATCTTTCTGATTTATATATTATGAATGAGTGGAAAGGAATGGAACTTTATGAGAAGAGAAAATGAAATTGCAACTTTGAATATTTGGGTAGCTATTTTTGTATAAGAATGACTTTGAATTAAGGTTAGAGTATCTCATTCACTATTTGCCAGTATTTAGTTTATGTAGACCCACATAACACATTACCATAAATTTAGTGGCTTAACACAATACACGTTTATTATTTCACAGTTTCTGTGGGTCGGGAGTCTGGCAGGGTTTAGCTGATTACTTTGCCCAGGATCTCACTGGAATAAAGGTGTTGACCAGGCATTCTTATCTAAAGAGTTGACTGGAGAAGCTCAATTCAAGTTGTTTGCAAAATTCATTTCCTTGTGGCTGTGTGACTGTGGCCCTCATCATCTTCCTGGCTGTCTTCTAGAGGCTGCTTTGAGGTTCTGTGAGTTGCCTGCAGTTCCTGGCCACATGGTCCTCTCAAAGAGTGTCTTACAACATGGCTGCTTACTTCTTTAATGCTATGTGGGCAATCTCACTCCAGTCCAGTAAAATAGAGCCTTCTATAATGTAACTCAATCAAGGTAGTAATATTTCATCTCTTTTGTCACAAGTTCCACCTGTCCTCAAAAAAAGGGAATTATATGTGGGCATAAGTAGACCTTTGCCCAAATTTTTTTAAACTGTGAAAATACTTTGAAAATTACAATGCCGTAGTAAGCAAAGCAACTTTTATATTGTGATTTCAAAGATAAAATTACTGCATTGTTTAGAAAGGAATATATACTATTAATTCAACTGGTTTACTGTGGCTCAGAATAATGAATGCCCTTTCATATTAAATTGATCTAATTCCTTCTCTAGGCTGACAATATTTTTACTGCCAATTTTCAATTAAATTGTTTCTCTCAGGCCTTCTTGACCTCTGAGTGCTCAGTTCTGAGGAGTCGTCTAGAAGCCCTCATCTAAGTAATGGTGTCTACCAAAATCAGAATGAGTTCTTTGCAGTATGCCAGTAAACACAGGCAAAATATACTAGACTTCTCAATATACTGACCCAGCCAGAATTACTAGTTCAAAAATATAAAGTTTGTCACCCTATTCTTGGATAATTTCCCTACAAAGAGGAAAATTAACCTTAAGAAGGCTATGTTTCATAGCATCAAACACTGGAATCAAATAGAGCTCAATAAATCCTGTTGGCATAGCTAGAAGAGTAGCTGAGAGTGAAACACCATTATTGCCAGTAATGTTACCTAAATTCTGTCATTCAATGAAATCCTGGGCAAAGAGGCAAATGAAGAGTAAATTTAAATCCCCAATGTGCATCCCCCTGGACCATGCCCTTTACTATGGGGAAGAAAAGATATTGGGATAAGTTTTCTTTTGTAAATATTTCCTACGTAATTAAATATCTTCCTTTAAAAACTATTTATAGTGTCAGGATGCTCAAAGCATCCTGTTTTATAGAAAGTACTATATTCTAGGTGCACCTGGAGGGCTCAGTCGGTTGAGCATCTGATTCTTGATTTTGGCTCAGGTCATGATCCCAAGGTCATGGACGGAGCCCCAAGTCAGGCTCTGTGCTGAACGTGGAGCCTGCTTGGGATTTCAGTCTCTCTCTCTCTCTCTCTTTCTCAAATTAAAAAAAAAAGTACTATATTATAATTATACAATCTTAGGTTGACTACTAGGATATAACTATTATATAACTACAAGTTATATCTTTACCTATCCAGTTACCCAGAGAATTAATTACAGATGGCATATATTGTCTTGACCATATAGTTTGCTCTGTAACATGTAGAACAAATTAATATTATAACTAGTATTTCTCTATCATGTTTTAAGAGTGCTGACCATTTTTATTATAACAGGGATCTACATAGACGTTGAACAATTTGCTTCTTCCTGAAAGGAAATAAAACATTTCCATGAAAACTTAGATCAAAGACCTCAGTTGAGTAATATGTCTTTGCAACTTAATTTTCCTCTACAGACAATGAAAATTAAATGCACCAAGTTTAATGCTGTAGTTATAAAAATCTCATCCAATATTTCTGGATAATTATACAGTTCAAGCCATCTCTGACATTTTCTTCTGTTTTTCTTTGGGGTGACACTTTTTTTTTACCATTTATTAATTTACTGATGATGATGGTGACGGTGATGATGATGATGGTGATACCTAATCCTTATTGAGCACCTACAATTTGCCAAGCAATTAAGCCAAGTACTTAACATCCATTATCTCATTAGGCTTCACAATATCCTATAATGATCCCCATTTAAAGACGAAAAAACTAAGATTTAGAAGTGAAGAGCACACCCAAACATTAAACAAGTGGTAGATTCAAGAATCAGACCTAGTTCATTCTATCATCAAATTAATTTGGCCTCTATACCCTATTGCACCCCCATGTCTTTTTAGTAGTTGAATTTTATGAATCAACAATACATTGCTCATATAAAAATACACAAATCTCCAGTATGTATAAACAGGAAACATTTTGACACTCTGTGCATAGTTACTACGATATCCTTTATTACTACATTTGATAAAATTGCCACAAATATGGCACTATATTTGACAATGTGCCAGATTAAAGTAATTTTAGCTTCAAAATATCTGTTAGATATGATCTTGTTTTTATAGCTTAGCAGAATGTGCATATATCCCATTTGATATGATACCTTGCTTAAAGGTGTTAATATATGTTATGATCATAACATTTGTAGAAGTCTCCTAGAACACTTAGTGGCTAGATATAATTATATGCATGTTACCAGTAGAGAAAATATATACAAAGAGACACATATTTTGCAATATAAACTAAAAATGATTGTCACAATATCAAAATATTTTAAATATATTTTTGATTATATCTTCATAAATGCGTAAATGAAACAGAGTAACAAGATGATATTGAAAGCCGTAGTTCTAGGGATGCCATAACAAAATATCACAAACTAAGTGGCTTAAGCCAGAGAAGTTTATTTTCTCAAAATTCTGGAAGGTAGAAGTCCAAGATCAAAGCGTTGGAAGGTTTGGTTTCTTTAAGATCTTTCTCCTTACACTGCAGATGCCCACTTTTCCCTGCGTCATCATAATCTTCCTTCTGTATGTGTCTGTGTCCTAATCTCTTCTTAAACAACACCAGTTATGTTCGATTAGGGACCACCCACACAACCTCATTTTAACTTACCTACCTCTTTAAAGTCCCTTCTCTAAATAAAGTCACATTTGGAGATAGTAGGGGGTTAGAACTTCAACATGTATATTTTTGGGAGGGACACAATTCAGCCTATAACAGAGGAATATCCTGATATCTTCCTAGAAAATAATAAAAGCACTCCACTTGGGTTAGTGCCAAATAACCCTTCCTTTCTGGGGGAGGAAGGGGGAGATTTCCTAAACACAATTGTCAGTAAGTTATTTCAGAAAACAAAGAAGTGAAAAATCTTACAAAGAAGTCATAATTTCTGCCCCTCAAAAGAAAACAAACCAGGAAGTGCCTAAAATTTACAAAATGCAAAAATTTCCTCCTATATTTCAGTTACATACTCTACAATCCATCTCATGCTATATAGTAAACAATTTTGACAAACTGCAAGATCAGTTTTGGTAAAGGAAATAGTATTTTTTTTCCTATCAACTTTTATTACAAAAGTAGAGATGTGTCACATGGGCACCAGGAACTCCATTACCTTTATCTGAAAGAGCTCAGGACCAATCATCACATATCTGTTGCTTTTGGATCAGTTCCATCTACCAACCCTTCAAATAAGCAAGTGAGAAGTAGCAGCGACCCATGTGGCCCCTACATTGCATAGGGATTACAGATTTGTTTAGTTTTGCAATTAACACATTGTACAGTAGCCCTTCCTGAAATTTGTGATTGGGGCTACACAGACCTAATTATTTGCTAATTCATCCTCACTTCTCACTTTGACTGGAATTTGGCAAAAGACTGTAGTAGCAATTTAAGTTTAACATTGGGGTTTTTGATAGCATTATAGTGGTAAAGAAGAAAGTAAGATGAGTATTTTAAAAGGTCATAAAGCAGAAGTTATTGTTAATAATTTTTATTAAATCATGGACCACTCTGAAGAATTTATGAAAGCTACAGAAACTCATTTGCCCACAATCACACAAAATTTTACACCATATTTTAAAGAGTTTGAAGATTGTTTTTCTTATAAACCAGTAGACCTCAGTTTAAAATTTTTTTTCATCAAGAAAAAAAAGGGGGCACCTGGATGGCTCAGTTGGTTAAGCATCTGACTTTGGCTCAGATCATGATCTCACACTCCGTGAGTCCCACGTCAGGCTCTGTGCTGACAGCTCAGAGCCTGGAGCCTGCTTCAGATTCTGTGTCTCCCTCTCTCTGTCCCTCCACAGCTCTGTGTGTGTGTGTGTGTGTGTGTGTGTGTGTGTGTGTGTGTCTCAAAAATAAATAAACATTTAAAAAAAACTTTTCTAAAGAAAAAATAAGTCTTGGAGACACTAGTCTCAGCTCAGGGACATAGAGTTAAAAAGAATCCAGCTTCCGATTAGATTAACACTAACCTCCACACTAATGACCTAGAAGATGGTAAAAAGTATTTATCTCGAAGCAGAACTATTTATCTTCAGTCTCACTACTACATAAAATGTCTGGCTTTCAACAAAAAATGACAATACCAGAGGTTAAAAACAATTCCCAAGGAACAAAGCAATCATCCAAACAAGACTCAAATATGACACAGATGTTACAACTGTCTGAAAGGGTACTTCCAAATAACTCGAATTAATATGTTTAAGGATCTAATGGCAAAGGTGAACAACGTGCAACATCAGATGGGTAACTTTAGTAGAGCAATTAAAAGTATAAAAATTAAACATAAATTTTAGGCACGTATAATACAGCAACAGAGTTGAGAAATGCCTTCAATGAGCTGGTATGCATGTAGACTCAACAAAGCCAACTAAGAGATAATTAAAGTTTGTTAGATCTATAGAAATTACTCAGACTGAAGCAGAAAGAAAAAAAAAACAGTGGGGGAAAAACATGAGGAAATATCCAAGAGTTATTTTCTATTTGGTCTAACTGTTCTTAGTTTCAGTTTAAAATATTTTTAATTGTCTTAAAGATCTAATCCATGCATTTTTTAGAGGTATATGTTTTATTTTTCAAATAATTGGATATTTTCAGGTAACCTTCTGTTTTTGTTTCTGGTTTAATTCCAATAGGTCCAAGGACATACTTTGTATGTTTTCTATTCTCTTAAGTTTTATAAAGTTTGCTTACAGCCCAGAATATGGTCTATCTTGCTGACTTCCATATGTATTTCAGAAAAATGTGTATTATGGTGCTGTTGGATGGAGTGTTCTATAAATGAGTGTCAGGTCAAACTGAAGGTCCTGTTGAAATCATCTACATCCTTCCTTATTCTCTGCCTACTTATTTTTTTCAATTATTGAGAAGGATGCTATTGTCTCCAAGCCACAGAGTGGGCCAAAATATTTGAAAAACACATATCTGACAAATCAAGACCCTTGTCTAGAATATACAAAGAATTTTCAAAATTCAACAAAACAAAACCCCAATTTTTTTAATGAGTAAAACACATGAACACACACTTCACCAAAGAGATACAAACAACAAATGAGCCTATTAAAACATATTTAATCTCATTAGTGATTAGATTAATGCAAAATAAAATCACAATGAGTTATCACTACTCATCTATTAGAATAGTGTAGATAATATTAGAATGCACAGTACTACACAGCCAACAATCTTAGTATTTAACCAAGCAGATTCAGTATACATATTCACACACAAAAACCTGAATGTGAATACTTATAGCAGCCCTATTCATAATGTCCAGAAACTGGAAACAACCTAAATGTTATTTAACAGGAGAATGGATAAACAAACTGTAGTGTATCCATATAATGGAATACTACTCAAAAATAAATATTGATCCATGTAATAACAGAGATGAAACTGAAACATATTTTTCAAACTGAAAAAAAAACCCAAAACCAAAAGTCTATATATTATTCAATTCCACTCATGTAACATGCTTGAAAAGATAATCTAAAAGGATAGGAATCGGATCAGGGGTTGAGAATGGAGAAAGTATTTCTACAAAGGAGCAGCATAAAAGAATTTTGGGTGCCATAGAACCATCCCACATGGTGGTAAATACGCAACTTTATATATTTGTCAAAACCATAGAAATAAACATCTTAAAGAATTTACAATAGGCAAAATTTTTACAATATCAACCACATTGTCAAGGGACCCAAAGATGGAATACAGACCATGACAATCCTACTATGTAAAATGTTAACATTAGAGGAAGCTGAATGAAGACTATTTGGTAATTCTGTGTCCTATCTTGCAGCTTTAAAATTATATAAAAATTAAAAGTTTAAAAAAATACCCAGTTGCATCACTACTGCTTAATATAACACCACCTTAACACCCAAAAAAAGAAAGATATAATCCAATAGCAAAGCAAAGTTCCTAAAATTTACTAAATGCAATGTTTAAAACACAAAAAGGTTTGGGCAGTCAATTAGAGCTCCAGAAGTATCATTTTCCATTTCCTTTCCTGACACATTTTAAATAGACAATTAAGAGGGATCTGTCTAGGAGGTGCTCAGGAAAGATTTCGGAATGAATAAATGAGTCAACAAATACAGTAAAACCTTGGATTGTGAATAATTTGTTCTTCTAGTGTTCCACAAGACTAACAAACATTTCTAATAAATGTTAACTTGATAAACAAGCAATGTCTTGCAATACTAGTATGTGACACCGAATGTCACATGATCACAACTGAGCCAATGGTTCTTGAAATTCGCTTTAATATGTGAGTGCTTTGGATTACAAGTATGTTTCTGGAAAGAATTATGCTCACAAACCAAGATTTTACTGTACTCAAATTCAACTCTTCATCTTCCCTTAATCCCATGGACTTCTAATTTCACAATTTCGGTTAATAACTTTATTTTCTCAGCACTCCAAGCTCAAAACCTTGGCATCTTTTCAACCTAGGTTTTTATCCCAACACTTCTCCCCACCCTCCATATATCAAGCAAGTCATTAACTATGCCATTTCTATCCCTGCTTTTCATTTGCTATTCTTTATCACAATAGTTAAGGCTCTCATAAATTTCCATGCTTGTGGTTTCAATATGACTTCAAATCTCCCCCTTTTGTAAAATGGCTGTCAGATAAATCTTCCTTCCTTACTCTGATAATGGCATAATAATGCTCTCAAACTTTCAGTGATTCACCATTTCTTACTAAATAAACTACCACTGCTTTAGGGCATTTAGTGGCTTCCAGTATTTACCAACACAGGCAAACTGAACTGTTCATTGTTTCCCAGGACAAACTATCAATTTTCACGGTTGTCATGTCATTGTTATTACTATTCCTCCCACTGGAAAGTGCTGTTCCTGTCTATTCATAAAGATCCAACCATCTTAGTTCCTATTTAGTATTCTTCATAAAGTTTTACCTGATTCCCTGAAAAGTAGATGCAACCCCATCCCCTCCAAAACCCAATACAATTTTGAATTAACATCTCTCATGGATTTCATTAAATTTTTGCCTTATATTATGATTATTTAGCCATCTTATTTATTGCCTCCATTTATATTGTAAGTAAAATGAAAACAGGGGCCATGATTTATCTTTATTTTTAATATTTCTTACTGGACCAAGAAAAGTGTCTGACATGTGGCCATTAAACAATAAATAGTAACAATTAATTAATGGAACGTCAATAGATGAAAAAGTCAGTGTTGACTAAGTTGTAATGGAAGGGAAAGTAAAGTTGGGCTAGAGTTTTATTATTAAAAAATAAGTTATTGGGGCACCTGGGTGTCTCAGTCGGTTAAGCATCTGACTTCAGCTCAGGTCATGATCTCATGGTTCATAGGTTTGAGCCCTGTATCTCGTTCTTTTCTGTCAGCATGGAGCCTGCTTCAGATTCTCTGTCCCCCTTTCTCTGCCCCTCCCTCACTCTTTCTCTCTCAAAAACAAACATATTTTAAAAATAAATTATTCCTTTTCTTCTATAAAGAGAACTTTTGGATAAAATTGACTTCATAGCAAAGAACACCAATGCTTATTCATGATGTCTGCTGGCCACTGGACCCACTATTTTAGTCATAGGCACATTGGTGGCTATATAGATTTTTTAAGAATCTTCTATGACAGCAAAAGGAGACAGCTAGTCTCTTTCAGTCCTTCCAGCTGACTTTGAGCTCTGGCAATGGCTATCTTGATTTTAAGAATATAAGATATTCCATCAGTTTCCATGTACTGAAAAAAAAGTATTATTAAGACACTTCCTTTATCTCTTTTACATAAAAGAAACTAGACTGTACAGGAAGAACACTAGAGAATTTACCTCAGATAATAGCAGTGTCAGTAAAAAGCACCTGCTGACCCATACAAAATTAAGACATCACATGACACATACATTAAAGATACACATCAAATTAAATTTTAATACTCCAAATGACACTCTTCTTTATTAAGCATGACTGAAAGCAAGAGGCTATGAGTGACAGGTATTTTCCTACTCAGTCATTAGGTAAAGGATATTTTATGACTGCAACATTTTTTTAAAGATACATCAAGAGTTCCAAACAAAGCATGTTTTTTTTTTCTTTTAAAAGACCAAGTCTTTCTTAATGCTATTTTCCTGCTTTGAATATTTTGCATATTTACACAAAATTATTGGAAAAATTTTCACTTAGCTGGACAGATATTGCCTAAAATCATTCATGAACACAAGACAGATAAAGTACCCTCGGTTACTTCTCCTACTTCATTCGTGGGACACATCAATGGCGTGAGACACACTAGCCTTATTTGTGTGGTGGCTGGTGTTAGAGAAGAACTTAATGCTGAAATAGCAATAATCTACCTCTATGTTACTCAATTTGGCCTTTAAAATGCTGGATTTAACATTTCCATACTCACCTCCTACTACTTGCATTTCCCTTTAGATAAATGGCAATGGTGGAATTTTTAAGAATTCAACTATATATGGCATTGTATTGGATATAGATCCTACAGAGGGCTGAACTGTTCAAAAGTCCTTGTCTAGTAACATTTAGGTAAACTTTTTATATAGTCCTGGGCACATGGGCAAAAACTTACTTCCTTGGCTGGATTATAATATTTTCTGTGTGCATCTAGCTCCTTAAATCGTCATCCTTATTGCAGCTTTCCCCAAACTCACCTGTATACTTATATCATCCTCAAGGGTTGCAATAGTTGTCACTAATAAATCCAGAATACACCTGTCCACACAAATTTTGAATTAATTCATGTTAAATGTGTAATAATCTTTAAAGCTCCTATTCGAAATACTGCTGAGCCCTCACTTTAAGAAAAACTGCTATGAAAAAAAGGAAGAGAGTTTTTAAAGGAAGTCTCTAGTGAATCCTTTTGCAAAGTAAGTAATCACATTCTAACTTATCTGTTTTGCAACTTGAGAAACAAGATTCTCGTGCCTGTATCTCCAGTAGAGGAGATGAGAATGAGGCCAAAGAGCATCTCTTGGTTGGCCCAGGAGGAAAGGGTAAGATGAGAGGAGACGGCAGCCGCCCGGGTTCTCTCCCTAGAAAGTTAAATGCCAGCAAGGTTAGGCCTTGCCAATATAAATACAATCACAATGATGGTATAAAAAGACATGTATTTTCACCTCTATTGACTTTTCACGTTCATGGGATAATTATTGTAACATTTTCTTAAAGGGCAAAAAGCTTTTGATGATGAATACATCTCATTACATGGAATTTTACGTGTAATCCTTACATGAATCTCATTGTAATTCAATGGATGAATTACGTGTTAATGCTAGCATAACAAGCCTTTAACCTATTTGACTTAATTACAGGCATATCATCAGATTTACTGGGAAAAGGTTTCTTCCCATGCTCTAAAAAGTCTTTTCACTTTTTTAACCCTTTGATTAAACCTTGGAAGGCAGTATCAGCTTCCATTACTCACAATATGTCTCTTATGCCCACGTCCTGTAGACTTCACCTACAGAAACAGAGAGGATAAAATAGAGAGAACATTATTTTGTTTAACTTTGTGAATGTCTATCTCGATGTTGAGGGCTCCCAGTACACCTGGCCCCTTATGAGCAGAGTCTTTTTTTCAAATCAAGAGATGAGGTGAAATAGAATGAACTTGGGCTGGGACTTGGAAATCTAACTCTGACACTCACTACCAGGGTAGCTCTAGAAGACAATTAATCAGCACGAATCCCAGCTTTCTTCCCTGTTAAACAGATATATTACACTCATTTGCCTACTCACAGGGTTTTGGGTGAAGACCTAACAATGTAATGTAATTGGTGTTTGGAATAGCGTTGCATAAAAAATCAAACACAATACAACTAAAGTATTGATAAAGAAGAAGGAAGAGGAGGAAGGGGAAGAGGGGGAGAGCAAAAAGAAGAGGAAGGAGAAAAAGAACAAGAAACAAGAAAAGAGTATTCAACTGTATTACAACAAACCAGCACTTTAAAGAGGATTAATAAATATGCAGTGCATGTACATACAAAAATAAGGAATGAACAGGATAACCAAGGAGCACATGACAGAAAAACCTATGTTAAAAAAGGGATCCCTGAGCTAACAACTAATCTGAGATTTGAAAAGATAAGTAGGAAAGGACTGAAATGAGAATTGTGTAGGGGTTGAAATGGGTAACAGAAATAAAACAGACCAGGGACTGGACTCGAGTCCCCTCAATCCTGACCATGAAACCCAGTGTTCCTTCATAGCTGCAACCCTATGCCCCCTGAGTAGCATATCTTGCAGGAATGCAGAAGAAAGATGCTTACCATAGGGGACTCAAATATGAAGACTGGAGAAGACTGAACCAAACTGAACCAGCACTAAGGTGGATCCTAGTAGCGCTGACTTTTCACCAACTTTATCCCTCATTATAATACTAAAAATCATGCCCGTGGTGGAGATTTAACATTCTATTGACACATATGATGTATGATGTAGCGTGTTCTGTCCATTGTCCCTGCATGCCCAACATTCTGTGTCATTTCTTTCCCACCTTACCTCTTTAAAAGGTTTCCGCGGACTGAAGGACCCTTTCCTTTGTGCTGTTTCCCTCATGCTCCAACATAAGCCCCAATAAAATCTTGCCTGGAATTTTCACTGAGCCCAGTCGGTTTCTTTGCTCAGAGGGTTCAAGGACCCAAGTCAGTAACAGAGGTAAGAAGTTGCAGCCTTTGTAATAGAGATTGTAATTTGTTCCCACTACAAAGTCAGAACCCAGAAAAATTTTTGTTGAATGAATGAACAAAAGAGAACATATTTGAGCATAAAGTGGAGACGAGGGTGAGAGGGAGGTGGAGGGTTCAGTTTTAGAATGGTGACTCTAGTTACTATACGAAGAACACGGTAGAGACATGTGGGAGCAAAAAAAACAGATAGGAGACTATTGCAGCAAATCCATGGTTTCAGAGAGACAGAGAAAAACTTGACTGTAGATTGGAAGTGAGGCATGAAGATAGTCTGAGGAAAGGCTTAAGGAAACACAGACATCCCTATTTTAACAAGGATGAGAGCACTAAGTAGAGATTCTAAACCTCCCTCCCAGTTACAGAAACATATGAGAAGTGTTAAATAACAAAAACTCAACAGAGTAAATGTATCCAATGATTGGCTTTATCCAATGATTCATGAACCAGGCAGCATCCCATCTAACAAATAGAAGGGCACTCCAAGGAATTGGATAAAATAGAAGGCTTTTATAGGCAGAAACAGGGCTGGACATGGAAGATACTAGCGAAAGAAAAAAAAAAAAGGATTATTTCAGACAAGTTCACCTTCCTTTGGGGGAAAGGTGGGGGTCTTAGCATGCAGACTATGTCACTAGTGCTGATCAGGAAATTCTAGACAGAATGGTTTAAAATAATCCTGGAAGAGACTGAACTGCAATCAGGTTAGGTATTAAATTTTGGTGGGGCTTAACATAAGTAGCTCTATGTTGGGCCTGTTGTCCTTTTTAACAATTCCTCCCTTTTGATCAAACTCTTAGCCTGAGAGTTGTGATAAAAATTAAGGCATTAATGCATTAGCACCATTCTCAACTACTGCTTTACAGTTCTCATAGCTTTTGTTGATCCTGGGTTTTTTGGTTGAATTTCTGTGGTATTCACAGATCATAAATTCAGTCATAGAATTTTTTGGTTGGTCATTCTCTTCATTCCATGTTTCATGTTCCAGTCTTAAGTAGATCATTTGATTGGTGGCCAGTGGCTGCAAATATGCACTTAAAGCTTTTGAAAGAATACAATGCACCAGGAAGATTATTGTGATAACTATAGGTAGGATAATTCCCAATGGTTGGGAGCATTGTTTCTAAGACCTAAAACAATCAAAGAAAGACGTCGTTGAAGAAGTTGCCATTTTAAGCCAAACTGGTTTGCTCAGTGATCTAATATAACTGAGTTTCAGCTTCCCCAGAAGTGTTAATCCTGGTACAGCAGGTAGTGTTAGCCATAGCACAGATACCTCCTTGCTTAGCTAAAAAATAATCATGTTTCAAGAACAATTTTTGGCCAGAGAGTCTAAGGATCTTTTCTGGGCAATGTCTTAGCAATAAAATCTATAATGTCTCTAAGTGTTGAGATCCTTTTGATCATATTCTTACTTCTATTTACTCCTGAACCATGGGTCTGTCAGATTTTTAGCACATATAGGAGGAGAGTCTCCTACTTTGAAATAAAAAAGACATCTTAAAAGCCTTACAAAGATGGGTGCTGCCTTACAAAGAGTGAGATCTTTTAGTGAGTGAGGTCAAATCTGATCTAGATAATCATGGGAATATGGGGGTGCAAATGTACTAAGATTCATGTAGATTGATGTGTCCAATTGGGTACACTCTTCTAAGGGGTGTCAATTGTAGTTTACAATGACGTTGCAAAGAGAAATTGGTCATAGTGAAGACGAGGGGATCTCTCGCACCATGGCAAATCCAGCAATCTGAAAGTTTACCCCACTTAGCAATGACCTAGGAGATATGGACAGGGCCATTATCTTTTCAGACCAATACCAGAATAAAGAAAAGAAGAAGAAAGAGAGGATTTGGGATTTAATTAAAGTATGAAGTCTCGATCCATCTTCTTGAATGGAAGCAGTCTATTTTGATGCCATCTACTTCTCTTCTTCATCAATTTGATTCATAGACCTCTAGCATCTGTATAGGACTAGATGTCAGGTGGGGCCATCTTTAGCTGTGAGATGTGTATCCAAGGCTCAATATATTCTACTTTTGCAGCAGTGTAGTGGGCAGGAGTATTTCATAAGGTCCTTTCCAATGGAAGTAAAAGTTGTCTTCCTGTGATGACCCTTCTAGTACACCCATCACCAGGCTCCAGACTGTGATCAACAGGACCTTGCACTGGGATACAGAAAAGCTTTCTTAATCTGTTGGTTTTATGCTTGAGCATAAGACATTAAAGACTTAGCAGCTGGTCATAATAGCATGAGACAGAAAATCAGCAAAAGGATGATAGACATTGGTCTACCAGTGACTATTTCATGTGATGTGACTTTTTTTTCCAAAGGGGTTACTGTGAATATTCAGCAAGACCAAACACAATACCCTAAGCCAGGGGAGTTCAGTGGTTTTGACATGTTTAGTAATTTTAAGTTTGAGGATCCCATTAGTTTTCTCAACCTTGCCTGATGATTGAAGGTAGGAAGGACAGTGATCATTCTACGAGGTTTGCTAGATTTTCATGAAGGCTTGTATGATTTGTCTGGTGAGGTAGGTGCCCAGAGACTGTGGAAGGTGTATCCCAAATTGGAAACACATTTTCTAACAGTTTCTTGGCCACAGTAAGGGCATCAGACTTGCAAAGCTTCAGTCCACCTGGAAAACACACATATAATAACAAGAACATATTGACAACCCATACGAAGAGGCAGCTGAAAGCAGTCCAGCTTCAGGTGTTCACGGTCCAAAGGAGGAGTTCTGAGGCCACTGGGGACAAAAATAGTTTTTCCAGGATTATGGATGTGGCAGGTCAGATATTGCTAGTACTGTTTCTGCAATTTTATAGATGTCTCCCAACCAGTATTAGCTCATAATTTGAATCATCTTGAATGCATTATGATGAGTGAAGGAAAGCAAAAATGGAAAAATGAGGTTTTCCAGGGGGCTTGGAAGAACCAAGAGGCTATCTTCTGTTTTCCATAGCCTTGGTTGTTCATTTAATTTACAGCCATTGTTTAACTATCTTAATTTCCCTGATTCAGGAGCAGGATGTTGCCGCATTACAAGGAAATCAGGATGGCAAAAGTCTAGCAATGAGGGGTCATTTTTTGCAGAAGCAGGATGGACTTCATCCACATGTGCCATAATCTTTATAGGTTCTGTTACTGCTGCCTTTGCATAAAAGTCAGCTAGAACATTTCTCATACTCAGACTCAGTCTAGTGTGAATCTCAGTTTTGATGACAGCAATTTCAGAAGGTAAAAGAAAAGCAGTAAGATCATTTACTTGCTGCCCATTTTTGATTCGACTTCCAGAGGATGTAAGAAAACCCGTTTCTATAACATCCCCCAAATCATGGACAAACCCAAAAGCATACCAGTTATCAGCGTAAATATTTACAATTTGTCTTTCTGATAATGAGCACATTTGGGTAAGGCACGGAGCCTTGCTTGTTGCATGGATTTAGCTTGTGGGAGGTTTCCCCTTTTGAGTAGGTCATATTGAACGGTAATAGCATAACCAGCCTAGGAATTCCTTTTTTCCTTTCTAAGTATCATCCATCAACAAACAACTTTAGATCAGAATTAAAGGGGTAACTTGTAAATCAGGACATGATGTCACCAAATGGGACCTTATTACCTTTCAGCTGCAGGGCTTCCCTTCCTCAGGGAGATATAGTAACAAGGCAGGATTAAGGAGTTGCAATGTTTAAGATGTAGATTAGGTTATGAAAGCAGAAGGATCTCATAAGAAGTTACTCTATCTATAGAGAAATGTTGAGTTAATTCAGAGTTAAGAACAGAAGTTGTCAGAGTTGGACAGCATGTAAAGTTTGCAAATAAATATCATTTCCTAGGGTCATATCTGCTGAGGCTTCCACTACCTTTGCAGCTGTGGCTATAGTCTTTAGACAGCTGGGATAGGCACAAGCAATTGAACCAATAAGCCTGTGTTCATTACCATGTTCTTGAGTGAGCATTCCCAGGGCTTGCTTATCCCTTTCATGCACAGAGAAATTGAAAGGTTTTGAAGAGTTAAGTGGCTTTAAGGCAGGTGATTCTTGCAGTACTTGTTTTACCTAATGAAAGCCTACTCATGTTTTTCTTCCCAAGAGAAGGGCTCAGGAACTGAGATTTTAATAACTCCATTGAGTGAGGAAACTATAGGGGAAAAATTAGGAACCCATAGTCTGCAATAACCAACCAAGCCTGGAAATCCACGAAGCTGTCCCTTACTTGTGGGTCTAGGAAAGTCCTGGGTTAGTGTAATTCTTTTGGGAGACAGCTGAAGTCCTTCAGTGCTTAGATCATGACCTAGGTAATGAACAGTGGCTAGAGATAATTGTGATTTCTCCTTGGAGACTTTGTGTCCCTTTTCAGCTAACAGTTGCAGTAAATAAAAGGAATCTTTTGTGGACTCCTCTTTGGTAACTGAACACAACCAGAAGTCATCTACATGTTGTAAAAGGGTCAATTTCCAAGGGGAACTGGAGAGTGTTTAAATCTCAGCGAAGTATTTCAGAGAAATAAGAAAGAATTTTAGAGGACCCTTGAGGCATGACTGTCCAGGTATATTGGCAATTGTTTCAAATAAAGGCGATATTAACTGTTGGGGCCCACAGGGATTCTGCAAAGGGCTGAACAGAAGTCTACAGCAGTGAACCAACTTGAGTCTGGAATAACTTGCCACAGAAAAGTGCTTGGGTTTGAGATGACTAGGAAATGGAGAATAACTATCCTATCAATAGCTCTGAAATCCCATAGTCCATAAGGTTTCTGGGCCAGTAAGCTGTGTGTTGCAAGGACAAGTAGAGGGAACAGATAGACCCTGGACAATTAGATCTTCTACTATGGGTGTGAAAGTAACTTAGGGACAGGTTTACTTACATCTATATGACTCTTATGTATGAAGTCATTCAAGGAGAATTTGCATAGGACCTTTGAGGACAATCTCTTTTTGCAGTGTCCCAGTTAATTACAGCTGAGACATCAATCTGTGCATCAGCATTTTGATGATGGACCCCAACGGGGATGCAATATGGGAGGCCCAGGTGTTGTTTGGGGTCTCTGGCCTTGGAGATGTGGTAGTTATAAAGTTAATAGCTTGGCAGATTTTTTGTTCATGATACTGCTCCAGGGTCCTTTCAAAATGTTCAGCTATAGTCATGAGTTCAGTCAGGCTGGTGGCCTCCTATCCTATCTTCTACCTTTTTATCAATCCACTAATCTCAGGAGATAAACCACTTACAAAGAGGGCAGCTACAGTAGACTAGGTGACCTTATTTATCATATGAAACCCCAAATGCTGTAGAAAAAAAGGAATACCAGAGGGCTTCAAAGTCTGCCATAGAGTCATCTTTTTTCATTTGTTTGCAAGTTTGTATAATAGACCAGTCAGTGTTGGCATCGAAGACTCTAGGAATGGCTTATAAAATTTGGCTGTTATAGTGCAAGTTTTTTATGGTCCCTGGATCTTGACTATTATCCTTGGGGTTTTCCCATCATGGTTCTTGCATCCATTACTTGGGCTTCACCAGGTCCTACCAACATGCATAAAAGCTGATAAAAATCTGGAAGTATGGGGTTATAGGTCTTAATAATGACTAAAATCTTCAAAAAGTGTTGAGTTTCCTCTCTATGTTTAGGAAATTCTTTAACTCTGGCCCTTAATTGAATCTTTGACCACAGGTGAAGGATACCTGAAGAGATTCATCTATAACTTTGGGTAGTTTTATTTTAAAAAGTAACTGTTTAGTAGTACGTTCAGAGTGGACAGGAGGTTCAGACAGAGAATTAGTAAAACATGAGTATTCGGGTAAAGAAAGAATGGGAGGAGGAGGAGGAGGAGTCACATCAGTCCTATTGTCTTTTGTTTTAGGTACCTCTTGTATCTTTAATTTTTCATTAACCTTCTGTAATGAATCCTTTAATGAAGCTATTTTGGAATTTTGAAGCCTTTTGGAAGCTTCTGCATGCCAGTTAAAGTAGACATCTCATTCTATTTGTTCAACTTGGGATCTTTTCCTCTCAAGTGCATTTCTTAAATGAGCAATGTTGTCTAATTGGAAGATTCCCCAAAATGGCCATTGCAACTCTAGGTTATTTTTAATAAAATTTTGCCGTTTTGCTAGGTATCTGAAGCTTCTGTGACTATAGTACTTAAACATAAAATAAGCAGGTATGTCAGAAGGTAGCACACTCAACCCTTGGATATAAAGGATCTCATTTCATCTATCTAGGCCTTTGGGTTTCTTGGAGTCAAACTAATATGTGAAAGGGCCTATCACAAGAGTCTTCTTAAGGTGACAAGCTCTCTAACAACCTTTAAATTCTCAACCTGTACCCACCATTGTTTGAGGCTTTCTTGACCTCTTAGATTCCCATTTGCAATGAGTCCTTATTTAATATTCACCTGAGGTCTCCCATTAGACTCAGTCCAGCCCAAATTGGACCAGTCCAGTTTTTAAGTTGGATACAGTCCTACTCTGATTGGTAGCTACCAAAGCTGCTGGAAGTCTCCTTCAGTTTCACTGCTGCCACCAAATCCATTAAAGGCAAAAATTCCACCAAGTAAATATAAAGATCTAATTGGCTTTATTCAACAATTCATGACTGAGGCAGAATTTCATGCAACAAATAGAAAGGAGCTCTGAGAAGTTATACAAAATGGAAAGTGTTTGTAGGCAGAAATGAGGCAGGACAAAGAAGTTACTAGCAAAATAAAAGGAAAAACATTTTCAGGCAAGGTCATTTTCCCTTCAGGGAAAGGGCAAGGGTCCTATCATCCAGATTACTTCACTAGTTCAATCAGGAAATTCCAGACTGATTGGTTTAAAATTTCACTCCTGAGGGAGGCTGCAACTGCACTTAAGACAGGTATCAAGTCTTGGTGGGTCTTAACATAAGTGACTCCATTTTGGGTTTGTTGTTCCTTTTTAACAGAAGAAAGGCCAAAGTCTTAGTGTGTCAGAAGACACTTCCTGAAATAGGTTCTCTTAGCTGTGTCCTGAAGGATGAAGAGGAGATCACCAAGTGAACAGGACAAAGTGGCAGAAGAACTTATTTCCCATGCATCTGCAGGCTATATTTCACGTTATGGGGACTACAGTCTTCTTGCTGAAGATCTGCCCTTTGACCAGAAGCAGTTCTCCTCCACTTACTCATTCTAGAGCCTGGGCTAAAGGGCAGCCCTGGGATTTCTCCTCAGGGCAATGGCAGAAGCACAAAAGGACTGCAAGTCAGCTTGGATAGTGTACAGACACTATCACCTCTGCCCATGTATCTATCGTTGGCCAAAGCAAGTCATGTGACCATGGCCAGAGTCAAGGGGCGGGGGGCAAGGAGCTGCACTTTGCCTTTAGTGTCAGGTATCACAAAGGTTACATAGCAAAGAGCATAAAAACAGGCCCAGCTGAGGGTCAGCGAAGAATGGGCTCAATAATTCCATCTACCAGCATCTGCATGAACTGCCAGAGAGAACCTGCATGAACAGAAGTCAGTTTCAGATTTATAGCACAATGGAGGGAGGAAATAGAATGAGAAACTGGGATGAAGAGAGGTGGACATGGGCTTTGTGAAGGGCTTATTTTATGTCATAAGATGTAAAAGTGCTACAGTGCAAACAAGCACAGGGTGCTGTGGGAGCAGATGAGGGGCAGACAGGCTCCTAACCCAGTCTTAGAAAGTTGTCGGGAAGGTCTACCAGGCAGAGTGGTATGGGCCAAGACTGGAACTGCAAGTCTTTTAACAAAGCTGGAACTCATTGATGGCAGGCACAGTGTCTTTGCAGTGTTATAATGTATATTTGGGAAGGGTTTATGCTTAAGCAAAGCAGCCAGGCTCTTCTGTTGTGGTTTGGTGGATACTGGGAAAGGTCCTCTACCCCCAAAATAACCCCTCAACACATCTAGAAAGCCAATGGAGTCCAGGGTGTGTTGCATCAAAACAGAGAGGACTGGGAGTCTGGCTTCATGCTGGGCTCAGCCCAGCCCACCCAGTGGCAGGTGCTCCAGTGGGATTAAACTGTTTGTTCTCCTGTCAGCAGGCTAGTTAATCCTCCAAAGCCTTGCCAGGGATATTCACACAGTAAACACTCTGCTCTGTGAGAGTTGTCCTCAGAGTTGATTCCCCTGCAGATCTGAAAACCTCTCTCAGCCCTCTTTCTCTGCAATTACCAGAGGTGATAATTGATCTCCCAAAATGATGCCAGATTTCACAGAAGGTTTATTAATTCCTCCCCCTTTATAAGCCAAGTAAAAGTAGTGTGTGTGTGTGTGTGTGTGTGTGTGTGTGTGTGTGTGTGTGATTGAGTGAGGCCAACAAACTCTAGAGAGTTGCTTGAGGTCACACAGAGTCAGTGGCTCAATATGGATTAGCAAACCTCATGGCCTGTCTCGTCCCCAATCCTTTTTATCAAATCACTGAACAAGTTGCCATATGAAGAAAACGTTAAACAGCATTAACCTCTGATAAGTTACATTTATTTTCTTGTACATTTGGCATTTATTTTAGTTGTTTCAATTTGTGTGGCTTAGTATATAAAGTTCTGTATGGTTGCCCTCTGAGTTCTGAGTCTTTTATTTCTGTTGGCATTTCCCTTAGTTCTTGGTTAAAGTTACTGTTTTCCACTTCCATAAAAGTTGTCTCAAAAACTGTCCTTGGCTTTGGTGTCACCGAAATGTGGAATTTAGCAAGATTTTCTCCACTCCACACTAAGATGGAAGGAAGGTCTTTTCAGCATCAGCCATTCTTGGCCAACTGATTTGAATGTTTCCTGGGAGAAAAAAAATTATTTTAACTCTGATCTCCTACTTTTTTTTTGGTGATTTTTCTCTCCAGTGAGAACCTACAGCCTTTAAATATGCCGTAACATTTTCCCCACTCCCAATATAGTTGGTGTCTGTTTAAATCTTTCGTGCATTTCACTTCTGTGCATGCCTGCAGCTAATTTTTTATGCAGGGCTGTGGGTGTTGACTTCAGTATAGCTGGACACAGTAATCTCAGGGCCATTGGAGAGACTGTTTTCTGGAAACAATAAAATGACCCACAGAAAATAAAGGGCTTCACTTGATACAATCTAAGTAGCCCATACGTGTATGCTTTGCACTAACTGCCAAACGTATGTGGTGAGATTCATAGATTGCCTGAGTACAAATGAGTGTAGAGATCAACTCAATTCACTTTGCCATACCATTTTTTCCAAAAGACTGAAATTCACTTGAGAAATATGAACAGTTCTCTATTTCTAAAGATAACTGTTTAAATGGTGGTCATGTCGAGCTGGACAAACAAAACAGCATTACAGTTTCCAATAATGTGGCTTATCATAAAATAGCCCAGTTTCTAAATTGGAAAGAAAATCGCTACATGTGATTGTGATGACATAGTCCTTAATGAGCTTCATGGCTATCCACATCTAGGGACATTCTTGCCTGCTGTGCTAGCATTGCTGGAACCAGAGTGAGGTGGCAGCCTCAAGGGCAAAATTGAAGGGTGTGCCAATGGCTCAGTAGCTAAGATAAATATTTTAATGCAATATTTTACAAACAAAAATAATTGCCAAAAAATCCACAATGAACAATGTATCAAAATTGATTGATCAAAATGGATTGATTGTAAAGTTGCTGCCCTTTAGATAGGTGCAATCCCACAGGATGGGATGAAAGGCAATCAGTTTGAAATGTATGGTTATTGGGGCAACATTCTATATATTCTAAGGGACTTTAGGGAGGGGGAGGAGAGAGACAGAAACAGACAAACAGGAGAGAACCTATGCTTATTCAATGTTGTGTTTTATCTACCTTAGAGTAAAGGAGATTGGGAAATTGGAGAAGAGAAAGGCTAAAGGAAAAGGATAAAGAAGTTTTACAGATGCTCAAGGCCATCGTTAACCTTGATCTGTTCTATCTACTTAGGGTCCCCTACTCTGAAAAGGAGATGACATTCCCTGGCTTCGATCTGTGCTCTGCAATTGGCTTCATTCCCTTATTCATCAGCATCATACCCTGGGAACTATCATCATGTTCATGCCATAACTCAGTGTTCACTGAGGGCCTGGCTTTCAGGCCAAGGGGATGTGGAAAGTGACAATAGCTGGGGTAATTAGGCAAAAATATCTGGCTTAAATTGTCCTGAGAACCATCTTGTGGAATATATTAACCATTAAAATTGTATTTGGAGACAGTGGAGTAAAAAATGTTTGTTATGAATAGATCGGGTGTTATCATGTGTGCCGGATAATATTCAAGCGTGAAGTGTTACCCATCACAGTCCCACACCCAAGCACTGCTCAGGGAGAGGGGGTCCCCGAGCAGAGGACAAGCGTGTGTCCCACATAGGTCAAGATGAGGCCACTGTCTAGGGGTGCTTGATATTTTATTAATTTTCACTGCTGAGAACTTCAAATCTTTTCATTATTAGTATATTTTACTAACTTTGTGCCCTCAGGCTTTTCAAGTAAAGGGCACAATTTTTAAAAATTAAACTTTAAATCATCACACATTAAAAGTTTTTCATTACCATGAGTATATTTAAAAATGGGGTGCTGAAGTTATCACATAAATCTCCCAAACTGAAATGAACTAAGGAGAAAATGTTTCTTTAAGAAAGGGAGACCCTGGGCAAACAAATCAGATCAAAGAGGACAGGGTCCACCCTGGTTCAATCTGACTGCCTTTATGTCTGGTCAGCCAGATCCAGTGAATGGATTCATAAACCCCATTTCATTCATTCATTTCACTCATTCAACAAATATTTATTGAAGGTCTACTATGTGTCAAGCACTGAACTAGATCCTGAACAAAACAGACCTAGTCTCTGCTCACATAGAGTTTACAGCCCTGTGCAGAAGCCAGGCTTTGAGAGAATCATCTTCTGAATAAACGTAAAAGGATATATAACTGGGGGACCTTAACTAAGCTCAGGGTCAGGGAAGACTTTACTGAGAAAGTGAGCTGTATGTTTATACCTGGATGGATACACCAAGCTAACTTAATGAGAGGGTGCCTACATGGAAGTAGGGGAAGCTTTTGAGAAGAGGTGCAAAGAAAAAGTCTATGATAATAGAGAATGGCAAAAAATATATATCTTTTAAGGTTTAAAGTGAATACAGAAAAGAAGCAGGAGAGGTAGGCAGGTGTGAGTTAACACAGAAACTAGAGCTTACAGAAAAGGGAGAAGAGCCAGACAAATGAACGTGTAGAAGGTGCATCTGGAAAATCTGAGAAAAGTTCACCAATGGCTTCAGCCTGGAGTACTGGAGTGTAAATAGGGAAATGAACTCTCAGGGAAAGTTGTAAAGCCCATCTCAACAGAGTGAGAATTTCCAGAAAGGTTTGTGAAGATTCCCCATATCTGAATCCCACTGCTGCCTGAGGATAACAGCATCCCATTCATTTCTGCCTTTCAAATCTCAAATAAGTCCTGTCATTGGCAATTTCTAACCCAGGACCATGAAGAAAAGGGAATTCTAGAAACTGTTGCTCCCAGTCTTAGGCAGAAGAATGGCGTGGGAACAGCAAAGCATGCACAGACCATGTAGGGCTTTTTATGCAGCCCAGAATGTGAGATTAAATCCTAAAACCAATGGGAAGCCATTGCAGGAGTAGCATGATTAGCAGTTGATTTCCTTCATTTACTCTGGCTGTGCTACCTACCACAGATTAGAAAGTAACCAGGGAGAAGCAGAAAGACAGGTTAGAAGACTGTTGTAAAGCAGGACATGATCATTTGAACTAGAGTAGAGATTGAGAGAAGTAAAAGAGTAAGATGTAAAGTAGGACTTTGTTAGGAACTAAACAGAGGTGGTGAAGCTGAGAAAGGGGGCTGTAGAAAGGTGCATGGGTGTCATGACTGGTACAAGTCTTGCATTCTGCAGACTCAGAGACCATCAGGAAAGCAAGGGCTTCAGGTCAATTTGCTGAAGTCCACCCTTCCTTCTGACTGATTCCTGTCTTTCTTTAACACCATGTTCATTAGGTGGAGGTTCTCGGGAATTATAGTGTGCACACTTTTCTTTTTTTTTACTGCAGACGGGTTGTAGTGGGAGCAGCACACTAGACAAGAAGTAGGACAAGCCAGGTCCAGCATGTGGTGAAGACAGGTCCCTGCTTCCATAGCTGTATCTAGATCAGTAGTCAGAAGACAAGTTTAGAGATGGGTAAAATGGGAGCTTAAAGGGGATTTGAAGATGGTGAGAAGAAACCTTATCTCTGTGTGGATAGAGAAGGAGATACTGCAGGTAGGGAAGCCAACGCTTCTCACCATGTCCTTGATCTGTCTTGGAAGCTCCGTGGATTGGCAGGAGCTGCCTCACTTTGAGAGGAGTGCTAAGATAAGTTAATTATATGTTTGTATTTAATACCATGTGTTAGAAAAAATGCCAGCTTTTACGGTTCAGCAACGTAGCTATTGCAAATGAGAAATGCTGATGGTACAAGTGTGCCTTCTTCTAAGTAAATTTGACTACCGGCTCTCAAGTTTATAAAACTTTATCAAAGTAGTCGGAAGCTAATGTCTTCCTGAAACCCTGAACTTAGAAATTTTGTGAATCACATGTGAGATGCTGAGACCTACCTGCAAAGTGTAATGTTGCAATCTGGCATATTGATGGAGATTAATGACCTAGGTGTGGTTTAAGTTTGTAAACCAAGAAAGGGTGCAACAAAGCTTTGCTGGGTTTGAGTGTGGAGTCAAGGAACTGGCAGAAAGAAGAAAAATATTTATAAGTCCACCTGACCCAAGAAGAAAATAATAGGGAGGGGGGGGACAGCTAACACCCAGAAGAAAGGATATCATCAAGTTAAGAAAATGCCTTAAGGAAAAAGCAAGTTTGTAGTTTAGAGCTTTCCACAGCCACCATCTTATAATGTAGAGATACAGTATGAGGTCCAGTAGCTGTAGAATTGGCAATATCTGAACTACTTTTACCCCCAAATACTTCCGATCTCCCCTGTGGTGTGTTTTCCTTTGGGAGAATTTATTTTTAATTTTATAACGAATTCCAACCAGAAGTAGCATTCACCTTCAAGAACTATGTCTTATAAAAAAAATCACTGTAAGATACACAGTTGTGTTTTATAAACACCTTATAGGCATGTTGTAGGAGACACATATTTATTCTTATGAAAAGGTGTAAGTAATCAACCTTCTCTAAAATATCACAGAACTATTAAACCATTATTTCAATTTTAAAATAAAAACATGAGATGCAGTTACAGAAATTGATTCTTCATCACTGTTATTCAAAACTGCAATGCCTCTCTCCTCTTTATAACTCCTTAATATATAGTTGTCAACCAATGAAGCATGAAGCATTCAATCAAATTACTTTAAAATATAAAATAACAATGTATTTTGAAAAATCAATTTTATTTCCTGTACTGAAAGCAAATTTTCAAAAACTGTAATGGGTTATTCAAACTCAGAAGGACCAATACTAAAGATTTTAGAAAAAGATTAGTGGCAGCACCTAAAATAATTTCTAAGTTGATGAATGATGCAAAACCATTTTAGAGGGACCTGTTTGCATCTTGAGTGGGATCACGGTGGTTTCTATCATGTTGAAAGCATTACGTATTAATGCCTGACGGTGGTCTGAGTTTATGAACCCTCATCAACCTCTTAATAACATCCCCAGATCACATTCCTGCTGCATTTCTAATGTTTTACTTATGAAAAATAGCACAGTGGTAACAACCTCCAAAGTATTTGCAAAGATTAAATGAAACAATGCATATAAAGCACTTAACACAATATCTAACACAAAGCTAATGCTCAATAAACAATTGCTATCATTATTATTTGACCTTCCTGCCAGCCAGAGAAATTCAATTAGGTGGAACAGGAGTACAACTTTCTGACTGGGGGTTGAGTTCTCTCAATAATTTATACTCTGCCATCTCCATCTAACAACAATAAAAGACAGTCAACCCCAAATCAGCTAGTCATCATTTGCAGGTGAATTTCAAAGAGATATAAGTTATCGGAATGTCCTAAATCTGAAAGGATTTATTAAAATGGCTCCAGGTTTTTAAACTTCAAAAAAGTACTTAAAAAGCCACAATAAAAAAAAAAGCCACAATAATCTGTGCTATCTGTGGGAGCTGAATCAAAAGACAGGGTTTGTAGTCTTATTTACATGATAAGTCATATGGGACCATTAGGCTCACCAGAAGACCTCTTTATGCAGATATGTTTTGATCTATAAAATAGAGATATCAATTATATCACCTCATGAACAAATTTCCAGAGTGCTGTGAGGCTGAGTCCCAATAACCATGGTTCTCTTCTCTTGCTTCTTCTTCTCTTCTTTTCTGCAATTCAGCATGCCTAACTAGCCACCACAGTTGAGTGTTTCCAAAATAAGCAATGTTTTTGGCTCCCACTGGCAACAACAATGAAATCAAAATGGCCTGAGTGGTAAAGGCACTGTATTATTTAAGTACTAGAAATATCCAGAAGTAGATCAGCTCCTGGACTGTTTGGATAAGTGTTCAAGCTCTGTTTCTGTACCAGTGCATTGTTGCTCTGCCCTCCTTCAAGGTCAGCCTTGTCCTCAGGCTGGCTTTCCACATAGGGCAAAAGGCCTCACCACATCCAGGTGTTTACATCCATACACATGGCTCCCTACCCAACCCTCCCCCCGCAAGGAAACAAGACTTTTCTTTCCCTACCCATCAAACGCAAGCCCTGAGCTTCACTTTGACTGGGCCACCTGCTGTTCTGTGCCATCCTGCAAACCAATCCTTATGGCAGGAGGGTGAAATTCTACTGATTGATTTAGAGGGTAAAGGCAGAATTACCACTACCCACAGCAAGGCTGCTACATGGTGAGGTATGATGGATGTTAAGCCAACACAAGTTGTACTGCTTGTTAGATTCTGCCACAGGGGCTAGAAAGTAGCTTTGAGGGGGCGTACAGAGATTCTTTTGTGACCCAGGTCTGTTATATGCACCACCTCTGAGGTCTACTCAAGTTCTGGATTGCCAAAGGACAACCTGAAAGATATATTTCTTTCTTTGCTAAACATTGGCACTCCTCTAACAACAGCTCATTGTCCTGAGACCAAACTTGTTTACTTCTCCCATTTCCTCTTCACTTGAGATGAATTCTTTTCATAAACTGCCCTTATACAAACAGGCTCTTGATTAATCCCTCAGACTGCTGAGTATGTGGCTTACACTGGTGTCTCACACCCCTGCAGTACATGTGTACTGAAACCGTATATGGCAATGGATAATTTTATAAGGACTAATCAGGATTCAAAGCTCCTGGAGAAAAGTCAATGAATGAGTAAGAAAACATAAATAGGAATCATATGGATTCTTTCTTGGATGGATTTCAGCACACAGGGCCATGTGTGTCCATTTTTTTTTAAGAGTATGATTTAGGAAACGCTATAATATCATATTGCACTTTGCCTGACCCTCATTTTTTAGATGGGGAGAAATAACCCAAAGACCTTCAGGTCCTGAAATTTTCTCAAGAGTTTTCAAAAATGATTTAGAACTTGAAGGATATACTTTAACATGTTTAAATCATTTTCAAAAGAATTACTTTCCTTTGTGGAATTTAACTGAAAAGGTAATGTGCTCATTTCTTTCCCATGTATTTAATGTGTCAAAATTACCATTTTGCTATTCATCTTGAAAGGAATAAATGCAGATCACCTATCAAAAGGAAACACAAACATACACATACACACACACATGAGCTTAAGGGGAACTGAGGTGTAAATACACACACACACACACACACACACACAGGGATGTGTGTGTGTGTGTATACATACATACATGTATGTATGTATATATATTTTCAAACTTTCTCAGGCTACCCAAGCTATCCACTTAACAGAATTATATGCCTCTCTCTCTCTCTCTCTCTCTCTCTGTGTGTATGTGTTTAGAGAATTTTGAGTTTTCTATAAAAGGTGTGTAATCTTTTTGAGCTAAGAACCCCTTTGGCTCTCTGGTGACACCTATGGAACCTGCTCAGAAAAATAAGATTAGTAAGAATATCAAGTGTATTAAAATATAGTTGTCAAAATAACAAATGTGTGACATACTAATATACATGCTTAATATATTCAATGCTAAGATTGCTAAGGACTGAATGTTTGTATTTGCAAGTAAGATAACTAAGGTGCAGAGAGCAGAGGTAACTTGCATCAGCAGCTACAGTTAAGGAGTACTTGGTTTTGGTTTCAGTTTTGTGACCCTCAAATACATGTAATTGGACTAACCATAATCATTGCTTCAGGACATGCCACCATTACTATTCTAGGCATTGCCTTCTTTACTTTATGAAGTAAGTAAAATAAAATAATGAATATCTATAAACACACCTCTCAACCCAAGGACTTAACATTGACAACTTATATCTATCACCCCTATCTTATCCTTTTCCTTCCAATCTGAGGTAGCCAGAAGGTTTGTTTACCTTTACACACATAAGCAAATGCACCTGCACGCACATATACACACATACACTTTTTCAAAAATCATGTCTAAATATAGGCATGCTTATACAACCTTGTTTAGTTTTAGTAGTTTTTAACTTTATTATACAATAGGCAATCTTCTGGAACTTATGTTTCACACTCAACATCGCATTACTAGGAGTTATTCATCCATATTGCTGAATGTACCTATAGTTCAATCACTGACCAAAAAAAAAGAAAACATAGAAAGTGGAGCTGTATACTGGCTATAGGAAATAAGTATGAGACCCAACCTCCTACCTGAAAGACCAGCACTTGCTTCCCTGTCCTAGAGCTGCCACTCTTTCCCGGGAGCCCTGAATCACAACAGTAGGTGGCTGCCAACCATATCTTTGGATAGGGCTGGCCTGTTATCTGAAACATGTAAATAAATTGGCATTTGGCATCTCTGGCCTGGTGGACAGAAAAAGAAACTCCAGCTCCCAAAACTGTACAGAGACCTGGGGAAGGAGTCGACCTGGGGAGGAAGGTAGTTCAAAATCACAACAGATTGGGCTGTGAGGAAGACCATCATAATTCTTCACTTGAGCTAAGACCAAAAGCCAAGCATGGCTAGACCTTTGGGGGCAGGACTCACTGCCATGTTGCTATGGTGATTCTTCCGTCAGCTCAGATGCTTCCTCTGCCCTCTAGCAGAGCCCAGCCGCCAAGATGGGAAGCGAGAAAAGTCAAAGGGAGGAAAAGATAGGATTGCCAAAGCGAGGGACAGAAGAATTCTACTGTGGGTTGACCATGAAATGAAAACCCCCTTCTTCCTTGTGTGCATACATATGTGTGGGTCTCTGTGTGCATGTGACCACACTGGAGAGAGAGAATGTGGGGTGGACTCTCTGCTATACGCCCACCATTGGAATGTAGCTTTGATTAATTCACTCCAGACCTTACCCTCTTCCCAAATGATGATTACTAGCTCAGGTAACTCCGAATGTTGCCAAATTCCTGTTTTCCTGGACTATGAAGGTATCTTATATGACTAGCCTCTTCCACAACACACACACACACACACACACACACACACACACACACCCCATACATGCTTCTGCCATCTTTTCTAAACAAACAACAGATTGCATTGCTGCTGTTCAGAATATTATGCCAGGAAAACGGGGAGAAATTTTTAAAAACTTCTTTATCAAGATTCAGACCAAATGTATGTGCCTACCGAGTGATATACTGCACAATTATAAGTGCTTCATAAATGTTCAAGCTTATACCTACCTGCAAAGATTCAGGGAAATTGTTGCCCAGCCTTACTCTCTGGAAAAGGGCCATATGAGAAAGTGAGTCATATTCGCCATTTGTATAATACATTCCAGAATGCTCAGCAAGCATCCTCTTTAAGGTCACTTATAATACCCATTTTACAGATGGACAAACGTTTTTGTGTGAGGGAGATGGACAATCAAAGCGAGAAAGAGAGGTGATGTGATGCCTTTCTCTGCTGCTGCTCTTAGGATCCTCAGAAATGAATAAGTTTCTTTTATTCATCGAAATGACTTAAAAAGAAAACAAGCAACAATTTTTGCCAGGTCACAGAGGCAGAGTTCAATTTTTCACCAGGAAATATGGCATCTATCATGACCACCACCAAGTATATAATGAAGAACATATTTCTTTCTCCTTTCTGGGGTAATGCAACTTGAAACTTAACACGGCAGATACTCATAGGTCACTGTAACAAACACTGCCAACAACACTGGGTAAGTCCCACATAAGAATTAAGGTCCTGTCGCACTTGTGATGATATTTTTTTAAAGTGAAATAAAATTAAGATGCTTAAAACTGATTAATTTTTCCAAAATAAAAATTTACACCATTAGTGAAAATTAAAAAAAAAAAAAAAAGGAAAGACTGCCCATTTAACAAAATTTTCTAATGACATTACTAGAGTATGTCATTGTTCTATGTATGATCTCAAGAAAATTACTTTAGTCTTCCTCATTTTTCTCATTTGGAAAATGGTGGAATAAATAGTATCAACCTCTCAACTCAAGTGATTTTGATGGTTAAATGAGTCATTGTGCATATAAAGATCTTGGCACAGTGGTTAAGGGCTGAGTAAATGTTAGGAATTCTTACATGGTACCAAGTTCAAATGTCTTCCTTGAACTGGCAAATTATTACCCTTCCCGATGGAAGTGTAAAGAGATTCCTACTTTGTGAATTAGAAACCGGCACTAGCAAAATATTGGCCCTTGACAGATTCACCCTCAAATTACTGTTGAGCATCCATTATTTGTAATTTACATGAAAATAGGACCACTATACAATTTCTAAAATCATGACAGTACCTTCTGCCCCACGGTGAACTCTGTGGCAGACTTGGATGAGCTGAAGTGTGGAAACCATATGCAGGGAAGGATCCAGGTTGTTTCAGGGCATAGATTCCAACTTTGTGGCATGGATGTGTGCAGCTGGGCAAGTTGCATCAGCCTGGCAGTCGCTAAGCCTGGAGCAGCTCCTTTGAATAAAGGTTTCCAGCTGACTGCACATCTAAGTGGCAGGGTCGCAAATGGCCTTAGGTTCTGGGAGACAAGGCTGCAACCACAATTTGAGAAGAGCCTTTACTCCAGGGATGTACGAAGAGGAGAGTGCACCCCCAGCAGTCTCTTAAGCCACAGACACATATGCTAAGAAGGAGGACCCCCAAAAGCTGTCACCTTGGAATAAAAGAGAATGGCTGGTTATTACAGAGAATTCCACAACTCAGTGGGTGTGTTTGTTTGTAAGATTCCTGTTGTAACATGACTCTTCCCTATAACCACCCTGAGAGACAAATTGTTATTCACCTCAATTAGCCATTGATAAAATAAGGTAATTCTGTTAATATGTAGAACATCATCATGGAGCCTCAGACTTGTAAACATCCAAAGACAACTTAAACATCACCTAATTCACTGTCTTCATCATATGAAAAAAAAAAAAAAAGTAAAGAAAGAGATTTGTCGACCAGTCCAAGCTCTCATAATTCATCACACTAGATGAAAAAGCAACAATTCGGGGCTGTTCCAAAACTCACTAAGGTTTCCTTTCTAATGAAAACATAGTATGCTGCCATGTAGAAAACCAGTAACTTGGAAACGAAGTGTTGTTTTTCATTTTCTAGTGCTGTTCATACCCCAGTATTCTTCCTGTTCTGGGATATACAAATTGTGACCATCCCCTGAAAAGCATCATTATTTTTTGTTTTGTTTTACAAAAGTACAATTTGTATATGGTTAAAATTAACTCTTTTAAAGTTAAAAAAAAAAAAAAACCACAAAACTCACTAAGATTAAGAATTCAGTTGAGGAACTGTCTGTTGCCACTACCCTCCCTGAGGACCACGACTCAAATATTCCATCAGTTTAACGAAAAAGAATGAACTACTGATCTCCACTAGTTCTAGGAAATGGCCAACCACAGATTAAACCGTCCCTTCTTCTCTGAAATCTCCTCAACCTGTTCTTCTACTCACTAACAACTGAACAAGGACAACCAAATATACTGAAATGCGACTCACAAAACTTCCCCACACCCTTTCCAAAGGTCTCACTCTAAAAGACTGTCTCCCTTTTACTCTATAATATTCACTCTCCTTTCAAACCCTCTTTGAAGTCCCGCAGCAACAGAAGCGGAGGGAGATGGTTCTCTCGCAACCATATAAATAAGTCTGCTAATTTGGTATCTAGCTTAGTTTCGGTTTTAACACAGGAGAATCTGAATATGAAAATGTTACCAAAAAGAAAAACAAAACAAAACAAAAACAAAAGAAGAAGAAGAAGAACAACAACAACAACAACAAACCCTGCTCATTGAATAAGAATTTGAAAATATAGATTTTAGAATCCAGTGGCTCCACCCCTCCCTCCATGAGGTGTTTGGGCTGGACAGTGCAAGGCTCATGTATGGTTCTCCAGAATATTTCTTCCTCTGTTACAGCTACCAAAAACATTCCAGATGTCAAACTTTGTGTTCCTGAGTCACCGATGGTGCAGAAAGCCATACTGATCCATTTTGCACAGGCAGTGTGAGATACAAACTTGTGTGTGTCAAAACATGGAAATTTGTGGATGTTGCTGTTACAGCACCAGATGTTATCTCCACCTGACTAATATACATTGAGTAAGTGCACAAAAGAAATTTATCCACTCACACTTATTGGAAATAATTGATTTAACACAGCTAATTTTTCCAAATTACATCCCACATCATCCAAACTTTAGAAAGATTTAGTCCTGGGGCACCTGGGTGGCTCAGTCAGTTGAGCATCCAACTTTGGCTCAGATCATGATCTCACGGTCTGTGAATTCGAGCCCCACGTCGGGCTCTGTGCTGAGAGCTCGGAGCCTGGAGCCTGCTTCAGATTCTATGTCTCCCTCTCTCTTTGCCCCTCCCCCGCTCATGCTTTCTCTCTCTCTCTCTCTGTCAAAAATAAACATTTTAAAAAAAATTTAGAAAGATTTAGTCCATTCATGGGGACCAAAGACACAAGGAAGACATAGACACAAATAACTGCTACTACAAAGTCAGCCCATGTCAAATGTTATAATAGAAAGATAGATAAAGTACTCTGAGAGCACAGAGTGAAGTTGGATTAGCTCTGATTAGGGGAATCTGTGAGGGGAAAAAGGAAATGTCATTAAGTCATCAAATCTATGTCTACAAGAACTTCTCTGGGTTGAGATGAGAAACAAGGAAAAGGAAACAATATGAATGAAGGCCCACCCTGCATTTCTGTTGGGGTATAGGGCTAAAATAATAATCAAATAAGAGCCTGCAATAGTCCCCTGTGGTTTGGGCAACTGATAAAATCAATATATCATTTTCTAGCTGCTAAATGATCGCCCTGGAAGTTTACTTGAGAAAGATGGTACTTTATGTAAGTAGCTCATGAAGGGATAGCTTTTCAGGTATTTTGGAACCATTGGATTCTAAAATCTATATTTTAAACATCTTTTTCAATAAGAAGTTATTTTATTATTTTACTTTATTTTTAAATTTTTATTTTTTTAATTCTTTTTGATAATTTTTTTAGCATGGCTGACATACAATGTTACATTATTTTCAGTTGTACAACATAGTTATTTAACTTCTCTACACATTATGTTATGCTCACCACAATAAGCAGGGCTTTTAAATAATATCTTCAAATTCAAATTCTACTATGTCAAAAACAAAATGTAGTTAGAAACCAAATTAGTGCAGGCTGTTCATTCACATACTTGCTGTAGCAAAGAACATCACTTTCACTCCCAGTTCAGTGTATAACACGGTATAACATTATATAACATTGTATAACAATCCTACAGTGTTATATCGTTACCTTTACCAAGGGGCTCCCTCAAAGTGGTGTTCTTCCTCACTGTAGCAAGCAATAAACTCAGCTTTGTCTTAGCAAGAGGCTATTTTGGGGAGTCAGCATTCAATAATCACCACCCTTCCAGTCTCTACTATCTGTTTACTCACTACCTGTGACCGGATCACTAAACCAAAGTGACATATTTTTGTATTTTTGTTTTGCACCATCCTATATCAAATGCCAATGTCTGTATTAGTCAAAATAGACTGATAATACTGTAGCAACAAATAATCCCAAAGTCTCAATAACTTAATACAACGGAAGTACATTTCTCACATACTCACAAACATCACATGCTCAGTATAAATCAAATATAGGGCTGTCCTTCACACAGTTACTCATGAACACAGACTGACGGGGGCACCACCATCTGGAACATTTTTATTCTCCAAAACAGAGGAGAGAGACACTGCAGGATCATTCATGGGTTTTTTGCTGCTTCAGCTTAGCACTGACAAGTATTATTTCACTGGCCAGGACTATCCAGATGGCGCACCTAACTTCATGGGGCCAGGGAACATGGGAAGCATGTTTGATGAAAATTACTGTCCCTGACACACTAAGCTTCTGTAAAGATATCAACAATAAGGAAAACGAACAGACTGCCAGCAAGGGACTTCAAATCTGGTGAAGGAAAGACACTATAACACAAGAGCCATGATAAATACATTTCTGAAATCTCTTTCATCTGGAGCTGCCTCAAAACCAAGTCATGGTTCTTGAGAGAACCATCTAGATATCCCCCCTCCCCACCTCCCCACCCCAGCCCCACCATACTTTTTGCTCCAGTATAGGCAAGAAAGAGTCCATATCATTTGTGTGTTGTGTTCTGAAACACTCCTCCTTTACCCGCCTCAATGTTCCATTAATCAGATTTGAACTTTGAAGATTTGGGATACTATAAGTGACATGTTAACTGGGAAACCACTGCAGTTCAAGATGATAATATAACCATGTTTAGCTTACTCAGAACCAATGTGAATAAAGCAACTTGGAAAACCCTAAATTCATCACAGACACTAGTAGATATGAGTAAGCCTATCCTCCCTACACCATAAGCTCTGTTGAATTTGAATATCGCTGTCATCCCAATTTACTCCTGGGATGTGGGGTGGAAGGCCTTTCTTTATTGACTGCTGGAAATCCGGCTCCTCCATCAGGATCTGTGGTCCAGAGCCCTACTTCAGTGCTTTAGAACCCAGTATTGGGTCTAATCAAGTCCACATACATTCATACATCTGTTCTCATTCATTCGGATGGCGAGCTGCCTGTTGGAATTACCATGATCCCGAGGCTCTGGATGTCAAAGCCCCAATAAACTGAGATAAACCACCTGAAAAACATGACGACTGATGGCCCTTTTGCAGGAAGCCCCTTCTGAGCAACAGGGATGCCACGTTGACCCCATAAAGCTCTCTCCATAGTACTCCTATCTATTCATATGTCTATTCCAAATCTAAGAATAGCTGCAAGCAAAAGAAAACAAATACCCAGAATCTGAATGCCTTTCTCTCTGCCAGGAAGACAGACTGCAGAGCCGCAGGTGCTCAGGAAACCCAAGACAGCCCCCTCCAGACCAGCCAAGCCATGGAAAGTAACAACTGTGTTTGCATTTAAAAATAAAAAAATAAACATCCAAAGTGTATGCTCTCCCCACTTATTTCACGTTCATTTCTTTTTGTCTTTACTCCCATCTCCTTGAAGGTAAGACATTGCTGGCAGCTCTCACAATTATTTCAACCCCCTTAAAAGGTACTAACTTTATCTGTGGAATTGGCCTGTCATGATGTACATATCTATTGAGCATGGCATGAAATCACTTTTTTTTTTTTTAATTTTTTTTTTTCAACGTTTATTCATTTTTGGGACAGAGAGAGACAGAGCATGAACAGGGGAGGGGCAGAGAGAGAGGGAGACACAGAATCGGAAACAGGCTCCAGGCTCTGAGCCACCAGCCCAGAGCCTGACGCGGGGCTCGAACTCACGGACCGCGAGATCGTGACCTGGCTGAAGTCGGACGCTTAACCGACTGCGCCACCCAGGCGCCCCTGAAATCACTTTTTATTAAACCATGCAAATGAAGTCAGATTGAGGAGCGAGTGCTTCTACCTCAGGTAGGGAGTGACTGTAGGAGTCCCAAAGAGAAGCAAATTCTGATCGATCCCATGAAGACAAAACAAACCCTTCCCTGGGAGGAAAGGAGAAGAAAGTGAGGGGTTTTTCAGAGAAAGGGGCCTGGAATCCTGATGTTCTAGAGCTGAGACTGCAACTATCAACGTCAGAAGAGTGGAGTGGAGTGGAAGGAATGGTACCCAGAGTCTGAGCGGATGACAAGTGAGAACAGGGCTCTGAAAGAATGCACCAAGCAGAAAGACTTTTTGGAAGCTCTGCTTGCATTGGCTAAGAGACCCTGAAAGGGAATGGTCTTTACCTGCACAGAGAAATAGCACTCAGCAGTAAACTGCAGAAATGATGCTTGGATGAGGGAAGAAGATGCTCTAATGCAGGTCTTAAAATAAGAGACCCTTAGAATGAGGTCATTTATGCCATCTGTTAAGTTTCTAAATAAGGAAATGGAGGTGCAGGAAGACATCGGGGGTTGTTCGAAACCAGAGTTCCTAGGGTATTGATTTGCAATACATTTTTGGTAAATTCTCATAAATTTCCATTGTAAAACAAAAGTAAAACAGCAAATACCATTGTCAATTATCCTATATTGGAGTTTCCCCAGAAGTGAACCTTAGGACAAAGACTTGTTGGCAAGTTTGGGAGAGACAGAAGAGACTGGTTACGGGAACGACACAGACATGGAAAAAGTTCACTGCCAGTGATGCAGTGAACAGTGTGTTCTCGAGCAAATTGCCTCTGAGAGATAATCCAACTGGGGAAGTCTGGGAGATGGACAGACTGCGTACTTCAGATTCTCCCACATGTGGAAAAAGGAGCCAGTGTATTTATCTATCAACTTCTTCCATCCCTGGTTGAGGGCTGTGCCTAAAAAAGAAGATAATTCCCCTGCCCTTCCAGTCTGCTCTGCAAGTGGGCTAAGCCGACCTCTCTTGCTGTGGAAAAAGACCTTAGACAAAACGTTGGAGATGCTACCAACTATAAACCAGCAAGTGTGCAAGAAACGTATAGATCTGAAGGAAATGTACGAGGCACCAACAGTTTCTGCTATATACTTAGCTATGTTTCTGCTCACCTCCATTCCAGAGATAATTCAGAGGTGGAGGCACCCACTTTGTCTTGCTTACTATGTGACTTGGTCCTTTAGAAACATCATAGGGGTGGCATGCACTAAAATGTAACTCAATAACCCAGTTTTGTCATTGATCCGTTTTTGCAAACTCTGCACCATAAATGCTACATCGCTGGCTTAAAATGTATATAATGTGGTTTGTAACCAAATCCTCCTATGTATCAATGTGTATCATCAAAACGCAGAACACAGATGCACAGGCATGGAGTTTGTTTTGTTAGCTTCCAAATTGGCGTAAGTACTTCCTAAAACTTCTGAACGCTATAGCGTTTTAAATTTAATGAACTGTGAAAAGATTGAATTGATACCTATAATTCAGGTCATGGAATTTAAAAACATGACCTAACCCCCAGAGTCCTTGTTAATATATCAAAAGGATATATAGGCATATGCCACATCAGCTTTACAAATAAACATGTATATCTCATTGAATTTAAAAAGAAGTCTATATCTCAAATAAAACTGTATGTCTTCTTCTGGCACTGCCTGAAACACTATTTGGAAAGTTGACTTCTAGAATAGTTAAATATAAAGTCATTTTAATGTACAAATCTCTGACAAGAACTAGAAGTGCAACCTATCACCCTGAAAAAAAGATAAAATAAATGTAGATTTAAAAAGGACTTGAATTTCTTTAAAGCTCTCAGAAAATGTTACCATTTAGTAATGACATTACCTATTCATTTGACCTCAGCTTGACACGCTGAATTGCTCTGAACATCTGTGGCCAGACACATAAGTTCTACATCTTAACTCTTGCTTTTCTAATTTGTACAGAAATGCACATTAAAAGAATGCCAACGCTAGAGCCAGAGACAATAAAAGAAGCAAAGTCACAAGTAATTATAAAATCCACGTCTACCAGTGCAAAGAGGTTACCAACATCTCCCCGCCAACTTTGATAACATTGCACATGGAAATAGCTCCAACTTGGAGATATTTCATGCCCCTTACCTGATTCCATGGATTCCAAATGCCTGGGTTAGTAATACCTGACCTTATGTCTCTCAAACTAAAGTAAAATAGGAACACCCTCATGACTGTTGGACTACTAAATAGATTGTGTTGTGATTAATTATGAGAGATATGAGGTATAGAGAAGAGGTATTTGGTTTATTTCAATGCAGGCAAGAAAATTTAAGAAGTGCACAGATCTACAAATGAATTTTCATGATGTTTCCTATAAAGTAACACTAGTGTCACAGTTCCATAAAGCTGAAAAAGAGCAATAGACATTGTGGTCACAGTTTTCAGTGATTCTTCATGGTTCTCAGCCCTGGACACACATTAGGATAATCTGAATTTAAAACCACAGTTCCCGGACCTCATCTGGCATCTCTAAGCTTAAACCCAAGAATTAAAATGATTTCAATGTTCAGTCAGAGTCAAGGATCACCACCCATTTTTGATAGTAGGAACAACAGTTCAAGTGGCCTTAATAGACACTATTTGTCAAATTCCTAAGAAGCCATAGTGAAATAGTTCTCTATAAAAATAAACATTTTATTTTGAGAGTAGACAATGTATTATTGACATTTCCATTCAAGAGAACTTTGCTGAGCACCTACTATGTGCCAGATATAGAACAAATAATATGTGTGAAAAGATTAACAAAACATCGTTGCTGACTTCAGGTTTAGATGAGAGGTAACATGTATGTTTATGGGATGATTGTGAGGTTCTGGAACAAATGTTCTTAGAGGTTGTACAAGATATAAATGAAAAATAGAAAAGGAAACAATCAGTTCTGCCTAGGGAAGTCAGGGAGAGCATCATAGAAGAGGTAAAAATTAACTGTTCATTGAAAGAAAGTTAGATCTCAGAAAAGTTGACACAGTGAAAAAGGATTTCAGGCAAGTTTTTTAAAACATAGGCTCCTGTAGGGAAAGGATTTAAATAAACATTTCTCCAAAGAAGATATGCAAATGGCCAAATAAGCACATGAAAAAATGCTCAACATCACTATTCACTAGGAAAATGCCAATCAAACCCAAAATGAGCCACCACTTCACAGCCATTAGAATGGCCACTATTAAAACAACAACAGGGGGCCTGGGTGGCTCAGTTGGCTGGGTGTCCAACTGTAGCTCAGGTCAGGATCTCACAGTACATTAATTCTAGCCCCTGCATCAGGCTCCTTGCTGTCAGCATGGAGCCTGCTTCAGATTCTCTCTGTCCCTCCCCCGCTTGTGCTGTCTCCTTCTCTCAAAAATAAATAAACATTAAAACAACAACAACAACAGCAGCAAACAAAAAATTAGTGTTGGCAAGGATGTGGAAAAATTGGAATGCTTTGCACTATTGGTGGGAATGTAAAGCTGCTATTGAAGACAGTATTAAACTTTCTCAAAAAATTAAAACTGGGGCGCCTGGGTGGCTCAGTCGGTTGAGCTTTCAACTTGGGCTCTTGTCATGATCTCACGGTTTGCCAAGTTCAAGCCCTGCGTCGGGCTCTGTGCTGGTAGGTCAGAGCCTGGAGCCTGCTTCAGATTCTGTGTCTCCCTCTCTCTCTGCCCCTCCCCCACTCACACTCTGTCAATCTCTCAAAAATAAATAAACATTAAAAAATTTTTTTAAGAAATTAAAACTAAAATTACCATAGGACTCAGCAATTTGGTATATATACAAAGAATTGGAAATACAGTCTTGAAGGGATATTTGTATAGCCAGGTTTACGGAGGGCTGTCTACGATACCTAAATCATGGAAGCAACCCAAGTGTCCACCAACAGATGAATGGATAAGCAAAATGTGGCATATATGCACAGTGGAATATTACTTAGCCTTAAAAAGGAAAGGAAATTTTGACACATGCTACAGCATGGATGAAACTTGAAGACATCTTTCTAAGTGAAATAAGCCAGTTATTTAAAAATATATATACTGTATGATACCATTTTTATGAGATACTTAGACAAGTTCACATTGACAGAAAGTAGAATGATGATTGCTAAAGACTGTGAAGAGAAAGGAATAGGGAGCTATAATTTAATGGCTATAGAGTTCCAGTTTTATAAAATGTAAAGGGTTCTGGAGATGGATGGTGGTGATGGTTGCATAAAAATATGGAAGTACAGTAAAACCTTGGTTTGCGAGCATAATTCGTTCTGGAAACATGCTTATAATCCAAAGCACTTGTATATCAAAGAGACTTTCTCCATAAGAAATAATGGAAATTCAGATGATTCATTCCACAAACCAAAAATATTTGTATAAAAATGATTACAATACTGTAATATAATACAAAATAATAAAGCAAATACAAAATATAAAGAAAAATAAAAAAAAATTATCATGCACTTACCTTTGAAAACCTTTGTGGATGGTGTGAGGGACTCAGGAGAAAGGAGGGTTATTGTGTAGGATGACTTTCACCATCATTAATGGAATCACTGCTATCTATTGGCTCAATGGAATCTTTTCCTTTTCGTGCAACTGTAACAAGGAATCTATCCAATGACACTTGCTTTTGCCTCCCTTTGAGGATTTTGTGGAAGTGTGACATTGCATTGCCATTAAACAGATTCACCAATCACATTGCTACAGCCTTATTTGGGTGGTGCTTTTCTACAAAATTTGGCACTGTTTCCCACATTTTACACATCCCCCTAATCTCATTTGAAGTGAGGGATTCGTCTGCCTTTTCTCCTCCTTCTCTGTAGACGAGATCTCCTCCATAACCTTTTGCTGTTGCTCACAACGCAGATTCATCAGTTCTCGGTGGTCAGCTCCTGGCCATGTTCCTCCACCAGCTCTTATATGTCATCCTTATCCACCTCCAGTCCCATGGTCTTGCCCAAGGACACAATTTCATCAACAACTGGCAGCTCCTGTTCATGAGCAAGCCCCTCTAAGTCATGTCCAACAACACAATCAGGACACAGTTTTCTCCAAGCAGAATTGAGGGTTCTCTTGGTGACCCCACCCCAGGCTTTATCAATGATCTTGAGGCAATTCATGATGTGGAAATGATTTTTCCAAAACTCTCAGTGGGTAAGCTTTGTTCCTTCTGTCACCTCAAAGCATGGCTGAAATAGTGCTTTGGCATAAAGCTTTTTAAAGTTTGAAATAACCTGCTGGATTGGAGTGGTGTTGGGAGGAAGGAAATTGACCTTAATGAACTCGAACTCTTCCAGTAAGTTGTCCTCAAAGCCTGGAGAATGAGCAGAAGCATTATCCATAACCAGCATGGCTTTGGGTGGCAGATTCTTTTCTAAAAGGTATTTCTTCACTGCAGGACTGAAGACCTCATTGATCCACTCTATTAACAAGATACAAGTGACCCAAGCCTTGCTGTTGGACCTCCACATAATGTTTAACCGGTCTTCTGCACCGTGCATTTCCTGGAGGCTCATGGCTTCTCACAATGAGACATGAGCAGCAGCTTGACTTTGAAATACCCGCTTGCATTAGTACAAAACAAGAGGGTGAGATGGTCTTTCATGGGCTTGTAACTGGGTATTGCATTCTCTTCTTCTGTAAAGTAAGTCCTCTTTGGCATCTCTTTCCAAAAAAGAACAGTTAAAACCTTCTTCGGCAGGCAACAGTCGGAAACCATGAGTTTCTGGAACTCATTAGTGAACACCTCAGCTGCCTTAGCATCCAAACTCACAGCCTCTCCGTGCCTCACAACACTGTGGATGCCACTTCTCCTCTTAAAGTTATCAAAACATCCCCTGCTTGCCGTTAAGCCATCTTTATTTTCTGTTGATGTACCTGGCAGTTTACTCATGAGGTCAGTGTACAGGGCCTTTGCCTTCTCGTAGATAAGGTTCTCAGTCACAGTATCACCTGCTAGTTGCTTCTCTTCTATCCGAACCAGAAGCAATTTCTCTACATCTTCCAGAACACATGGCGGTTGCTTTGATATTCTTTTGACTCCTTTTACTGCATCTAGCCTCTTTATTTCTTCTTTCTTCTTTAATATTATGCAAATGGTTGATGTAGACTTCTTACAAAATCTTGTAATTTCAGCCACTGACATACTTCATTCATACTTCTTGATGATTTCCTTCTTAACTTCCACCATAATCATCTCCTTCTTCTTACCACCTTTCGTTTCAACCTTTTTCTGCATGGGGGCCATTGTATATGTTCTCATGAATGTTGACTATACTATAGTATTAATAAAGTCTTGTCATATACTGTATTTAATGTAACTGGCAATAAGGCAGCAGAGAAAAGGGTCTATATCTGCAGGCAGCCTGACCTAGAATGAAGCAAAGCATTCCTAAGCTTACTCTTGTATGGAAAAGCAAAGAACCATCCATAGGTGCTTTGGAGTGACGAAAAATACACTAGTGCCATTTGTGGGCACCTTCCAACATTCTGAAAAATCAATGCCAAACACCATGGCCTGAGACTGAGCATCTGAGCAGACTGAGAGAGAGAAATAGAGAGAGAAAGAACCATTGGCTCAGTTGTGATCATGTGACATTCATTCATTATCATGTACTCCTTATATTGCTAGACATTGCTCGCTTATCAAGTTAAAATTTACTAGAAATGTTTGCTTGTCTTCTGGAACACTCGCAGAATAACTTACAATCCAGGGTTTTCCTGTACTTAATATCACTGAACTCTTCACTTAAAATTGTTAATATAAATTTTATATTATGTGTATGTAACCACAATTTAAATTGGAAACAAAAGCAAGCAAGCAAGCAAGCAAGCAAGCAAGCAAGCAAGAAAGAAGAAAGCAAGAAAGCAAGAACGCAAGCAAGAAAGAAAGACCATAGGATCCTAAAGCTCCCTCAGTGGCAGCACTTTCTTTTCAGTTTGGAAATTTTTCTCGTGCTATCCAGTGATTCTGAACAGTCAGTTCTTCACAGGGTAAAGGAGGTAGTCTAGGTACGAACCAATGGAATGGGAAAGATTAAAATTCAGCTGGCCAGGATTTCTATGCAAGATGATCTTGGATAGCTACAGCCAGACTGACAGACACTCAAGAGTCAGTTAGAAGAGCTATGGTTTAAACAAGTATGAAAACCAACTTCAAAAAACTACTGAAGAAACAAGATCAGGAACAGTCAGAAATAGAATTAAAATGAAGGCAGATTGGAAATATGAAAGAGAGGGATCTTGGGAAGTTTCTGAAAATCCTGGGTGGTGACTGGGATTAAGTCCTCCTTCCCACTTCCATTGCACCAAGTAGTAGAACTTACTAAGGAACTGGCAGGAGTCCAGTACTATTCCACCATGTATCCAGCTTCTCACCTTGTGTTGCTAGAGCTAGGCCCAAAAGTATAGGATGGAAGACAGAACTGGGTTGGCTGATTAAAACAGGAAGAGGTAGGGGGCGCCTGGGTGGCGCAGTCGGTTAAGCGTCCGACTTCAGCCAGGTCACAATCTCGCGGTCCCTGAGTTCGAGCCCTGTGTCAGGCTCTGGGCTGATGGCTCAGAGACTGGAGCCTGTTTCCGATTCTGTGTCTCCCTCTCTCTCTGCCCCTCCCTCGTTCATGCCCTGTCTCTCTCTGTCCCAAAAATAAATAAACGTTGAAAAAAAATAATAAAATAAAAATAAAACAGGAAGAGGTAGGTTTTCATGGACAAGGACAGTTAGACGCAGCTATGGAATTGTTGCCTTGGCCAATTTGGAGGGTGATCTTCTGACTTGTAGAAGTCAGTGTTTATTCAATAAACAAATCATCTCTATGTGCATTTATAATTTGTCAGGTATAAGAAATAAGGGTAGGCTCTCCCCTTCCAGAGCTTATAGTCCAGTGGCAGAGATAAACAAATACACTATTGTAAATCACATGAAGATTAGAATTATACTTTATGCATATGTTTATCTTCCTTGCCTCCTTCCATCCAATCTCTGCCATCATTCCCACTATTGTCCCTAGAATTGTTCAGAAACTTAATGAGAGAATAAATGAATATATAAATGAATGGTTTGAACTTCTAACATCAGAACTCTGTATGTAAAAAAGCCTGAGTTGAAAAAAAGCTTAAAAATTGTGTGAAACAAATCTCTCACTTCATAAATGAGAAAGTAGTATTCAAAGAAATTGTAACTTGTCCAAGGTCAAAGCTAGAATCCAGGGCTTTTTTTCACAAGATGCTACATGTTGTCAAAAGCCTTTCTTATGGCTTCAATGAAAATTCCTCTTTGGGGTAACCTGAGACATGAGAAATACATATAACATCATAAATTATACCAATATTTGTCAAAGTAAGAATAGACAGTAATACATGGTTAAAGACATTTTGAAAAAGATTCTAATGGAGGAAGGGAGACCCTAACCTTAGCAGAGCACAATATATTATAAAACTGCTATGATTGAAGATGTGATAAGGCTACATAGACAAAATAACAGAAGAGAATAAGTAGCCCAGACACAGAGCTAAGAACATATCAAAATTTAGTATAGTATAAAATGGGTATCACAGATGAGAGGGTAATTTAAAATTACTTTTGAAAAGTGCTGGAACAATAGAGAAGTATTTAGGAAAAACATTACATTTTCCCTTTATACCTTATATTAAAATTCCAAATGGATTTAGGAATTAAATGTAGAAGAATAGAATGACCAAAAATAGCCAAAAAAAATTGTAAGCAAATATTTAGTAAGTCTTTGGAGAAAGAAAGGTTTTATAGCTAATAAGTAATGGAAAAACTCATGAAGAAAATGACAGTATGATTATAAAATGTTAAAGATGGAAGCTTACCAAAATTAAAAGGCAAATAACAAAGGAATATGTAATATGTAACAGAAGTTTAACACTTGTATTCTACTAAAAACTCATAAATCAATAATGATATGACACAAACCTATAGGGAGGAATTGTAGAGACAAAAATGTGACAATTATGAACATAAAATTAATAGACAATTTATGAACATAAAATCAAATTGCTAATAAGCACATGGGAAAACATTTACATCAAAGGCCACCAAGACATGTATTCACTCATAAGTCAGGAACGTGTCCCAGACCATACAATGAAGAATAAGAGGAAATTACTGGCAAAATTTATCTCAGATTAGAAAATTAAGGGATACTCATTTGTTTCATGAAGTGCCCTCATGACAAGCCTAAACTTTCTTACACAGAAAGTTCTTGGGGCTCTACCTCTTAGGCTGCATTTTCTTTCTTTTTTAAAAATATTTATTTATTTGGGGGAGAGTGCAAGCAGAGAAGGGCAGAGAGAGGGTGACAACAGGATTCAAAGCGTGCTCTGTGCTGACAGGCTGACAGCAGTGAGCCTGATGTGGGGGCTCCAAAGCACGAACTACAAAATCATGACCTGAGCCAAAGCTGGAGGCTGAACCGACTGAATCACCCAGGTGCCCCTAGGCTGCCTTTTCAAAACAAAGTAATCTAATGCTAAAAGAGAGAAAGAGATTTTTGAGGAAGGAATAAATTAATAAATGGGTGGATGGATGGATGGTTGGATGGATGGATGGATGGATGGATGGATGGATGGATGGATCAGTAAAACCTCAGCACCATTTATTGCTTTAAAATTCATACAGGGGCACCTGGGTGGCTCAGTCAGTTGAGCAGCAAACTTTGGCTCAGATCATGATCCCACAGCTCATGGGTTCAATCCCCAAGTCAGGATCTGTGCTGACAGCTTGCTCAGAGCCTGAGCCGACTTTGGATTCTGTGTCTCCTTCTCTCTCTGCCCTTCCCCTGCTCTCCCTCCCCCCCCCCCCCCGCCACCCTTCTCTCTCAGGAATAAATATTAAAATAAATTAAAAAATAAAATTCATACAAAATATAGGAAAAGAAAATGAACAAACTACAAGAAAGCAATCATATGGAAATTACAAATATTACTGAGTACCAAACTGTATATACTTGGCCAAGATTGCACAAGTGAAGCCATGTTTAGTTCTTGGCTTCAGCAAAACAAGTCGTTCTGTGAATAGAAGAATAGGTTCTGAAAATACAGAATGTATGAGTCACTATTAATGTTCAAAGAGATTGTATAGTCCTCTTTGAGGGTAGTGGCAGAGTATATATGAATATTTAGCTGGAGGAAGCACCCATCTAACTGCCATGGGGAGCAGAAGACAATGGTAGGCTACAGAAGCCACCTGCCCTTAACACTTGTACTGGAATAGGATGATTCTCTATGAATGTCTGACCCAAAGGACCAGAGACCTGGGTTCTGGTCCTGGAGAGAAACCAAAGATAGGATCTTAGGAAGCCACAAAGTGGACTGCAAAGGAATAGAGAAGAATGCTCCGGGGGAAGCAGGAGAATTTGGTACACACTGAAAAGGAGAATGACAGAAAGATATGCCCCAAAGAAATCAAGAAAGCTTATGGTTAAAAAGAAGCCATTAAGAATGGTAATGAAGAGAGATTACTAAGGAACTTAATGAAAGCTATTACATTAGAGTAGGGGGAACAAAATCCAAACTACAGTGGAGTGGAGAGCCAACATGGTAGAAGGAAAAACATCAAATGTAAAACATTTTTTCCAAGCAGTTTGATGGTAAAAGGATAATACGACTGCTTTGAAGTAACATTAGTGAATTTCTAAAATGAACAAATAAGTTAATATCTGCCAAAACCATATGTATGCATTAACTTGTTATGACTATTAATCTTGAATAAATTGTTCTGATTTTTAACAAGTTGGTTCAAATTTCATGTTATATTTTGGATTCAGAAAACCCTAAATATTTCCCAGTATTTGTTAGTGCTCATGTGGCCTTTTTAATAGCTCTAGGACTCTAATGTCTATTAGATTTTTGTAAATGGAATCAAATGATCTCATGTCCCATCCCAATTCTTCAATGCAGCATTATTCAGCATTCACTAAGCATCAGTAATCCTTTATGTGAAGGCCATTTGACTTTGTCCTGCCCATGTAACCCTTGGGAATGTAACCCCTGCCACGTAAATCTTTTGTCAGCCACACTCTTCTACAAATAGTCTTTAGAGGTACTCCTTTCATATGCGATCTGCCTTGCAGAAAAATCTCCCTTACTAAAAGATTATAGGAAAAAAATAGTTAAATTAAAAGGTTATAGGGAAAAAATAGTTACAAACAAAAAGGCAAAGTGCTCAGAAAGGCCCCATGTTTCTTGGGTAAGGATTTTCATTAAATTCCCAGACAATGAGGAAGAGGAAGGCATTGGGAGCCAGGTGGTCTCACAGTTCTCTGTGTTGGCCGTGTGCATCCTAAATCTTGCTTTTGTTTGCAATTCTTCCACAACTGCTGTCTTGCTCCCTAACCACCATCTACTCCATTTCTGCTTATTATATATTCTTGGCATGGCCACATCAGGGAACCTATAGAAGATGCTGTGGCCATGCTTCTGTTCAAGAGCTAACTATACCCATTTTGAACATGGGCAGAGGCTCATGACCTGGAACATGGGCAGAGGCTCCCAAGAAACACACACCACTTACTTGACATCAGAATTCTGTGAGAAATGATTACACCTTGCAGAGCTTCCCTATTAATTGTTCCATGCCAGCATAGGTCAAGTATATAGCCTAATAGAAAGTATTTTTTTCTTTTTTTTAGAGTCCATAATTTATTTAACTTCAAGTTAGTTAACAAACAGTGTAGTATTGGTTTCAGGAGTAGAACCCAGTGATTCATCACTTATACAACACCCAGTGCTCATCACAATTGCCCTCTGTAATGCCTGCCCATCACCCATTTAGCCCATTCCCCCACCCACCTCCCCTCCAGTAACCCTCAGTTTGTTCTCTGTATTTAAGAGCCTCTTATGGTTTGCCTCCCCCTCGTTTTTATCTCATTTTTCCTTCGCTGCCCCTATCTTCATCTATTTTGTTTCTTATATGTGGACTTTAAGAAAGGATTTTCTAACAAGGTAGCTAAAATTTATCCCTTATCAAGAATATAATTGGACAATTAATCTAGCACCTGGACTCACATTCCCCAAATTTAGGAGTCCCCAGAAATGGCCCTGGGACATACAGAATGCCAAAGGACCTATTCTAGAAAAAGAGTCAACTCTATATAAACACACCAGGAAGATCTGAATCTAGACACTGTGGTTATGCCACTATGGCCTTTTGACTGGCCAACCTGACTTGTGCAAACCTTTTAACAAGGTGCACAGAGATTGTGGTGGGCACACCCATGACAGGAAATGGTTTAAGTGTCAACTACAGACATAGCCAATCCAAAGGAACACTGCTCCCAGAATATCCCCAAATACTATCACTTTGTGAGGCTTCTCTGAATATCTCTTCCCTCAACCATGAAAGCACATTTAAAAAAAAATGTTTGTTTATTATTTTGAGAAAAAGAGAAAATGAGTTGGGAGATCAGAGAGAGAAGGAGAAAGAGAATCTCAGGCAGGCTTCGCACTGCCAGCATAGACCCCAACACGGGGCTCCAGCTCATGAACTGTAAGATCATGACCTGAGCAGAAACCAAGAGTCAGACACTTAACTGACTGAGCCACCCAGGCACCTTGCTGTGGTATATTTTGACTCCTACTCTTGCAACTCCCATTTTCTTTACCTCTAATTGATCTGTTTCCTCTGACCACAGACCCCATTGGCAGCCCTGCCTTAGGTAATGTTGTGTGAGGCATTTGAAATTCCTGTCTACCTGACCATTGTTGTCGGATTCTCAGAGCATAATGATGCCTAGAAAAATTCCTCCATCAGTATACTATTCATCTGCAATTGTCCCACCCACCTCAGCCCTGAATCTGCTTCCATAAACCTGTACTGTCACAGCAATTATGGCACCCATTCTGGTTTCCATCATTTATCAACAGGCCCAGTCCAGGAAAACCCTGCTCTGACTCTATCACCCCTATCAGAAACTCTAGTATGTGTAGGGGATAGCTGGTCTCCTGTTTTCTGACCCTAACCCACCTAGGGGTACAAAACAGAAACTCACTGGCCATTGGTAACTTTCAACAGGTAAAACACAGGTAAATCTCAGTGTAATATTAAGGGAGTGGTCAAATAAAAGTACATGCTTTACTGGTTTCTGTCCCTTTATAGGATCTCAGCCCATCCCAGAAGGGACCTTCAGAGTAACATTAAAAGCCTTCTCCATTTGAGAATTGCTCCAGAATGATGTCCCTTCCTTTGACTTTTCTACAATCTCATCTTTAGTCTTCCCTGTCTCAGGCTCATAGGACATTATAACTTAGTTTGCTTGCTTGCTTGCTCTTTTTTGTTGTTGTTGTTGTTCTCTTTCTCTTTCTTTCTATTTTTCCTTTATCCTCATTTGGCTGAGTGACTGAGTTTTCTACTATTTACCTTGATTGTGTTACGGCATTTTGACCCTCAACATCTCTCAAGCCCTGCACCCTGCAGGGTCCCCAGTTCACCAGGCGAGGGAAGGCAAGTAGGGCCCCAATCTTGTAATTATCAAAGTACAAGAGATACACCAAGGAAAATGCCACTCTGTTCCTTCTCAGTCACTATCAGCTTTTGTCTACTAAATCTTTTCCTTTCTCAGAAACAGTCCATCAACTCCAAGTTAGCTCACTTTAGCCTGACTCTTGGCTTTATAAAGTGAAGTTCCCACCATTCATCGCTCCACCCCACTACATGACCAAATTGAAAAGGAGATAGTCATAGCCCTTCTAGATTCAAATCCTAGTCCTTCCACTTATTAGTTCTGCGAAACTTTGTGCCTCTGCTACAACTTTAGTGAAACATGAATAACAATATTTATATATAATACATATATGACTGAAGAGATTGAACTATTTAAAAGTCCATGCAATCCATCCACATATACCTGTAGCAAATGCTCAACAACTTGTAGCTTTATTTCTATTTCTACTTATAGACTTTTGGTACCACAAAATTAAGACACAAACCATTTCTGTTAATGTTTGTCCTTGGTCATTATTATAAAATTTCCTGTAGTTCAAGAAAATAGCAGAAAACAAGAAGCAAGAACCAATCAGGTTCTCCTTCAATTAACCCATCAAGTTCATTGGGTTTAACAAAAAAATATATCTAAAGAATCTCATACCTTAGGATAATTTTTTCAAAGTTTTCGTCCATTTGCATTTGTTTCAGGGAAGTTGAATAGTCTTCCCTGCAAGGGGGAGGGTATGCAAGCGCATACCCTTTTCTCTGGGAAGTTATATTTTTTTAATGCCTCAGAGACCACCTATTAGTGAATAATTTGGAGCCAAAAATGTCTGTTTCATTTTATTTGTTTTCCTCTAGTTTGATAAAGTGGCCAATATCACTTGACTTGTCCCTAAAGTATTCAGTGTTAGATTTCTTTCCTCACTGAGAAAAATAGCATATACAGTAATTCTTCCTCTACTATATATAAATTCCAAATGCTACCTTAGCAGAATTATGAAATAAAAATGAATGCTTTTTTAAAGCATTTATGGAGACTGGGGAATAAATGATAGAATTTTCTTATATTTCTTGTATATGCAGATAACAGATACATTTAATGCAAGAAGGAAATAGAATTTTAATAGAATTTTTAACTAAAGATCTTGAAACAAAACTAGACATACATTTTAATTGAATTTCTGGCTCAAATTACAGCAAACCATTATAAATCATTAGGAATCAGTTTTAAAACTGCTTTCACTTTTCCCCATATTACAAACACAGAGGTAAGCTTTTACAGCTTCAGATAAGTGTTAATAAATTACCCGAATTTCAAAATTAATGGCTGCCCGGCTGCTTTGGGGAGATATCATTGTGTTTCATGAATATTTTGATTTTGTGATTAGATCAAAATGCACTGAATTCCTAAACAGTCATAACCAAGGTCTGCTGATCATAAACTGTTCTTTTTTAATAAATTATATTCCTCACAAATCTGCTGATATGGAATAATTAGAAATTGGTTGCCTGCATTTACTGTAATATTTGCATGACTTTAGATCTCCACCTACTGATCTAGAGGCTGGCAGGAAATGTACATTTTGTACATTTCTAAATATACCTTGCCTGCAGAGATAATGGTTTATATTGTGATGGTAAGAAGGTTTTTATTTGCAAAAAACAAAGAGGTGTCACTTGCCAGTTCTGGAAGACATTGATTAGGCAGTTTATGTCATTCCTATTCAGAACTTATTATTTACAGCTTTCTTGTTTCCTTTCCTTTGTAGGAGATAAAGATCTGTATCTTGTAAACTGCTTAAAGAGTGTCTATTTTGTCTTTTTAGAAAGTCTTGAAATACATTTTATAGAATGCAAGCATTCTCAAACTAAATGTAAACTGAGTAAAATACAGTATCCCGATTTATTATAATATCTCCAAGTATAAACTTTAAATTAAGTGGCTCATAAATAGTTACACTGAGGAAAAAAAGAAGTCCTTGGTGTAAATCCATCTTTTACCATCTAAAACACATGGATCTAAATGTGAACTGACAACAAACACATAAGGCTATTTTTATTCTGCCAAATCTAATGATCATTTACAAAGGTCAAAAGTGTAACTTTTACAAAGTTACAAAGTGACTACAAGAGCTAAAATTTGTTTTAGAATACACAAATACAAGAATATTTATGGTGTATTTCTGCAAGGCTCATTGAAAGAAAGTTTTTCACCAATGGAAAAAGAACTACATAAAATTCAAGAGAAGGTTACTTGATACTTTCAGGTGCTTCTTCTTGTCATTTAGAGGACTGGAAGAATAAAGAAGGGATTCCTGGGGGCATTGTTTCCTTCAGTAACAATATAGTTGCCTTCCTCTAAGTCTTCATAAGCTAAGACCAAGGAGTTTGGAGTTTCTAGGCCTAGTATAGTTACAACACATAGCAATCCTTCCATGGGTCCTTGGGCTGGGACCAGGCTTAGATCAGTTGCCTTGGGTGTGGTTCATGGCACCTGGAATTTCCTTAAAGAGCTTTTAGTCCTGGCCAGCCATTATTGCTTACTTTTGGGATTCATTACAACTGCTCAATTAACCACAAACACAAAAGAAAGTAAAAAGAATAGCTAAGTAGTGAATGGAAGTGGAGAGTATTATGCTAAGTGAAATAAGTCAGGCAGAGAAAGACAGATACCATATGTTTTCACTCTTATGTGTATCCTGAGAAACTTAACAGAAAACCAGGGGGGAGGGGAAGGGGGGAAAAAAGTTACAGAGAGGGAAGGAGGCAAACCATAAGAGACTCTTAAATACTGAGAAAAAAAAATACTGAGGGGTGATGAGGGGTGGGGGAGAGGGGAAAGTGGGTGATGGGCATTGAGGAGGGCACCTGTTGGGATGAGCACTGGGTGTTGTATGGAAACCAATTTGACAATAAATTATATATATATATATATATATATATATATATATATATATATACACAATGAAAATTAAAAAAAAAAAAAGAATAGCTAGAGTCAAATGATTAACAGTCCATGGAAAGGTCTTCAATGAACAACATTTAACATTAATTAAAGATTCTACCAATCCAAAATGGTAAATGCACAAATGTTCAACTGTTTGTAGGAAAGTAAAAGTGGATGTCATAGTTATACTTGGGAAGCCAGGCTCCTATGGCTTAGCATATCAGCAAATATATCTAAGAATCTACCCCAAAATCCTAATTAGAGTCCATGAAAGTAAAATTCAGAGCATAAACAAAAGCAGACTACAAACTAAAATCAACTAGTTTACTTCCCAGTGCTGTTATGTGGATTAAATGAAATAAAGTAGTATATGAGATGCTTAAGTGCCTGGAGTATACAGACGGTTCACAACTTACAATGGTAAACTTAAGATGTTTTGACTTCAGGACAGTGTGAAAACAACAAATATTCAGTAGAAACAGCACTTTGAATTTTGAATTTTTATTTTTTCATGGTTGAGCGATAAACAGTACAGCCCTGTCTCATGATGCTGGACAGGGGCAGTGAGTGCAGCCCCCAATCAGCCATACAGTCACAAAGGTAAACAATTGATACACTTAACAACCAGTAGTACTGTTTCGCGTTCAGCACAATATTCAACAAAGTACAAAAGATATCCAACACATAAAATAGACTTTACATTAGATGATTTTGCCCAGTTGTAAGCTAATATGTGTTCTAAGCAAATGTAAGGTTGGCTAAGCTAAGCTCTGATGTTGGGTAGGTTAAGTGTATTAAATGCATTTCCCACTTACTATATTTCCAACTTAAGTTGGGTTTGTTGGGACTATAACGTCATCGTAAGTCAAGCAATATCTGTATAAATAATAAATATTACATAAAAACACAAAAACCAACCACAGAAATACTAAGGTTTTTAAGGAGACAAACTTTCAGCACGGAATGTTTTGTTCTCATCTGACCTCTTTTACACATTCATTCTGTTTCAGCCATCTGCAATTTCTACATAAATCTTTATTTATGCTTCTATTTGCATTGAAAAAATTCAGGTGAGAATCTTTTTTTTTAACTCAAAAGAGAGAGTGCCTACATTAGTCACACATGTCAGCATTTGCATTCACAGAAGGCATCTCTAGAGCCGCAAGCAGCTCTGTGCTCCCTAACTTAAGGTGGAATCTGCACCATAGAACCACGTTTTCCCCAAATCAAACCTGTCATCAGTAAGTTCATATCGAGTTAAAATATTTTCTTCCCTCTGAATGTGTTTATGCAACACAGATGTATATTCTTAATAACTTAGCTAGTTATTTTCCAAGTATATTGTTAGGATTTTAAAATAATGGAAGCATTTCTAGTTAATAGACATATAAAGTTTTTTAAGAATGATTTATCCACTTAACAAATATTTATTGAACATCTATTCTATGGCAGCCACTGTTCTAGGACCTCGGGATACAGAGATAAACAAGGATAGATTCCATCATTAGAAAGCAGAGTCTATTGGGCAGAGAGAAGACCATGCATCCAGTAATAGTTCAGGGTGATCAGTTCTATGATGGAAGCATGCACAATATATTGTGTAAACAAAGGCAGGTCTCTTAAAACCAACTGAGTGGTCAGACAAGGTTCTGAGATGCTTGGAGTTTGGGAAGACCGGGAGGGGTGTTATGGACTAAAGGGAGTAAATTGTGTTCCCTCAAAATTCATGTTGAAGCCCTAACCCCCACTGTGAGAGTATATGGAAATGGGGCCTTTGGGAGATATTTAGGGTTAAATGAATTCACAATGGTATTAGTATCCTTATAAGAAAAGGAAAAGATCTCTCTCTCATTCTGTTCACATGCACACAAAGAGGTCGTGTGAGTACACAGCAAGATGATGGCCACCTCTCAGGAGATGTCAGAATGAAACCTACCTTCCTGACATCTTGATCTTGAATTCCTCAGCCCCCAGAACCAATAGAACAACTATGTTCTAAGGATAGAACAACTAAGGAGAAGCTCAGCAAGGAAATACCATAAATCAATTAAACCTAACAGACATTCATAGAACATGGCACCTAACAACAGAAGAATGTACATTCTTCCCACATAGAACATGCTCCAACATAGACCATAAAACACACCTTGATCAATTTCAAAAGATAAAAATAACACAAGATATACTCTCTGACCACATTAGAGTGAAATTAGAAATTAGTAAGAGGAAAAAAATTTGCAAAGCACACAAATATGTGGAAATTAAATAGCACACTACTAAATAATCAATGGATTAGAGAAGAAATCAAAACAGAAGTAAAAAATACTTTGAGGTGAATGAAAATGAAGACACAACATGCCAAAACTAATGGAATGAAGTTAAAACAGTGCTTATAAGGAAATTTAGATCTGCAAATACCTATATTAAAAAGGAAGAAAGATCTCAAATCCATAACTTAAAACTTTCACCTTAAGACACTGGGGTAAAAGAACAGGAAACAAAACCTATAGCAAGCAGAAAAAAGGAAATAATGAAAAGTAGAGTGGAAATTAGTAGTGGCATCCCAGTGTGGTATTAAGAAGTGTTTCAGGGCTACATATAGAGTATTTATGTTTGCCATAGCTATGAGGTCAGGGTGGGGAGTGGAAGCATATAGCCATTAAGGTACACCTTAAATTCTGGGTCTTGTTAACATAAATCCTCAAAGACAGTTCCCTCTTTCCATGCTTGTATTATGAACATATGTACTTACATATACTTATGAACATATACTTATATCCCTAAGAGAATACTATTCTTATGGATCCTTCAAGTCCTTCTTTAGTGGACATGTCACTGAGACACCTGAGTGTCCATAGAAAGAGTAGATTACTATAGATAATCTGAGCATTGTTAGTGAAACCACAAGTACTACCTGGCTCCATCCTGCCTTGGTGATGGGCTAGATCGACCTTCTTTAAGATAACTCCCTATGGCACATTTTTGACACTAGGATGTTGAATAGTTCCAGCTCCATTTCTTCAAAGCTACTAGCTGACCGTGATCTCACACCTAATTTCTCGTATCATTTTGATATTTATTTTGAAGTCTGGAATTATCATACTAAGCCCTAATTTTATAATACAATATGCAGTGGTGGTTAAGATCATGCCTGTTGATTTCTGGGTTCAAATTCTGGTTCTTCATCTTCACATGACCCTGGGCAAGTTACTTAGGCTGTGCCTCAGTTTCCTTCTGGCAAGCGGGGAAAAAAATAACCACATGGGTTTATTTTAATAATGAGTGCATTTATAGATATATTAAAGTATTTACTAGAATGCCTACCATACAGTGAATACATGTTGGTATAATTATTTTCTACAAAGGATTTACACTTACGAATCTTACTTAATTATCACAATCAACTTGGGAGGTATTTTATTCTCACTCAACAAATTGGGAGACGGTGGTCCTAGAGCCAAAGTTTACAGGTCCACATCTGTAAAATGGATATAGACCCAGGTTTTTTTCTTTCTAGTCCAATGATTTTCACACTGTCATAATGCCAGAAGGCAGTAGGATACACTGAGGAAAGTACATGGGCTCCAAAGCCAAGTAAACTTGAGTTTAACCCCAGCTTGTCCACCTGCTAGTCAAAAGTCTTTAGTTGAGGTATTTTACCTCTTATACTTATACCATCTTATAAGATGAGTATACTAATTCCTACTTCATAAGGTTATTATAAAAATAACCGAGAAAAAATACCGAGCATATTGTCTGTTACACGTTATGTGATCAACAAATAATTTTCTTTCTTTCCCATGTCCTCTTAGCAATGAAACTATTCCCTCCTTACAGTAAGCTGTGCTCAAGAGAATCCCTCTGTGGCTGACAAATCAAGAGAGTCAGCTTTGAAATGCTCTCTCAGTGCTCTGTAATGTTAAACATTTAATATAATTATTGTTAACTGAGATGTGCGCACTATTAGTGGATGGGATGAATGTAAAAAATAAGACTTCTAATAGTCAGTTTGTCATAATTTCAATGTACTATAATGCCATGTGTAGAGGTGGGAAGAAGTCTAATTTCATTCTGTTTTTTGAACCCCGAAAAATACAACAAAACAAAGAGCAAATAATTTTTAAAACAAAAATAAAAAGTAGCAGGGGTCCTAGGGGATATAACACATATATAGATAATGTTAGTCTAGTTATGGGGAAATAGCCCATATACCCAGTCTTCCTAATAAAAAAATGAATATCCAGGTTTATGTGTCCCAGTTGAATATTCACTATAAATTATATATAAATGGAGGGGGAAATTACTAAAGGTATAAAACAAAATTTCTGCAATTGCATACAATTTTTTTTTTGTCTTCTGAACACAGGAGAAGATTTACAAGTACTTGCCAAATTAAATAAGGAAAAAGGAAAACAGGAAATTAAAAAAGGGGAAAAAAGAGAGAGATCCACTTACTATTGTTTTCCAAGAGGAACCTAGTAAAAAGAAAGGTAGCCCATCTGCCCTCCACCCCAACAAAGCTAAAGGTTGCAATTATTATCATCTGCACTGAGCCAAGAAGGGATGTGAGCAACAGTTCAGAACAGAGGATATGAGAAAACTAAAATGTTGAGTTTCAACTAGGGAAAATATGCTTTTGCCAAGAAATCTGGGAAAATGGAATTTGATAAAAGGCAGTCATCAACATGACAGAAACTTCCAAGTCACTTCTAGATTCAGTTTTCAGATCAGGACCTAGACCAGAATCACCAACATCAAAAATACAATAATTTGTTTTTCCTTCTGTGATTGCCAGCATTTGTGCTGAAAACAAGACAGCAATATTCAAGCCTTGACTCTGTGGCCATACCTGAGTGACTCCGGAGAAATAGAACTCTGATGGCCGTGATATGATATAATGCATTTCATCCAACTTCATTGATAAAGCTCTTCTCTCTTAAATTTTCAAAAGTTATTCACACCTTACAAAATGGACCAAGCACTCACAACAGCTCCATTTCCTAGGCATTTAACAGGAACCAGGAACATTTGCAGAATTATAAGAAGTCAAGGCAATATTTTATTAAGATACATTCAAACTTCATGCTAAAGTTTAGTTCACTGCCCTTTTTTGTGGTAAGAACACATAACATAAAATCTACAGTCTTAAGTTTTATAAGTACATCACACATTATTGTTGACAATGTGGTACAGATCTCCAGAGTTTATTCATCTTGCTTAACTGTAGCTTTATGCCCGTTGATTAGTAAATTTCTATTTCTTCGTCTCCCACCTTTGGCAACGACCATTCCAATCTTTGATTTTATGAATTTGATTATTTTAGATGCCTCAGATTCATCAAATTATGCAATATTTGTCTCTTTGGGACTGGTTAATCTCATTTATCTTAACACCCTCAAGATTCATCCATGTTGACAAATATTGCACAATTTCCTTCTTATTTAAGACTAAATTGTATTCCATTGTATGTGTATATCATACTTCATTATTCATTCATCTGTTGATGGACATATAGATTGTTTCCATATCTTGGCTATTATGAATAATGTTTCCAGATGGCTATTATTTTTAAAAAAGCAAGTGTTAGGATTTGGAGAAATCAGAACGTTTTTATACTTCTGGTGGAGTACAAAACAATGTAGCCTCTATGGAAAATAGTATGAAGTTTCTCAAAAAAATTAAAAATAGAACTACCATATGATCCAGCAACTTTACTTCTGGGTATTTTTCCAAAAAAAAAAAAAAAAAGAAATCAAGATCACAAAATGATATTAACACTCTCATGTTCATTGAATCACTGCCTTTTGACATTTCACGTACCCTAGTTTTAGATTGTTAGTCCCTTTATTTAACTTTTCACATTCTCTTCAACTAAATTATAAATTCCATTAAGATATAAATCCTGTCTTATATTTAATAATAAAGAAAATATTGACAAGTTGGTGGTGATGTGATATAATATTTTTGAGAATCTCCAAATTTTAATATCATCATAATATACGATTGCCCTTCTAAAAAATTCATTAAATTGTAACTGAAAAACTTAAGTGAACCTTTCAGTCTTAAGAAGTTACTCTGGGGGCGCCTGGCTGGCTCAGTCGATTGGGTGTCTGACTTTGGCTCAGGTCATGATCTCACGGCTCATGAGTTCAAGCTCTGCGTCAGGCTCTGTGTTGACAGCTCAGAGCCTGGAGCCTGCTTCAAATTCTGTGTCTCCCTCTCTCTCTCCCCTCCCTCACTCATGTTCTCTCTCCGTGTCTCAAAAATAAATAAACAGAGAACATTGTGGTTAGTTTGAGCCAACAGTATTGGGTGGGCATCTATGTTCATTCCAAAGTTAAGAGATTTCATATTCAGTTTTAGGTTCATAGCATCTGTCATTCAAATTAATCTTTTAAGGACATTTAAATCATTTATACCCGGTCATGTTCAAAAATATCAGTTGATTGTATAAAACACACACATACACAGAGACATCTAAGTGACTCGCCTACCACTGGAAAGGGTCCTCTGAACAAATAATAAAATAAAGGCACTAAGCTGTCGTGCAGGCCCCAGTCAGCCAAGAAACTAGGGTGCTCAGAATAAATTAATGGGAATCTTAGGTATAAAAAAGAAAATGACATCGAAAGGAGCTAAGGAACAGAAGTCCTCCATGCATGTGTTAAAAGTAAGAAGTTCATTATTCCATTTAAGCACCTAAGTCTTTTTGTCCTTATCTACCAAACCAACATCAAAACCATGACACCTCTCCTTGACCCTAAAATGTAGATCCCCAAATACCATAATATTGTTTGCATCTAGTGAAATGACTGCAGGAAAGCCCACATACCTTATTGGGGAGGGAGAGATATTATAATAATCTGATTATGAAGCATGAAATGGGGCCCTGAATTATTACTATAAAGTGTGTAATACTATCATAAATCTTGATGTTGTCTATGATCCTTACTTCAAATTACAGTGTAGACATCATACAAAATGCTGTCAATTCATGTTTCCAATATCTCATTTTTGTCATCTTTGACTTAGAATGATGCAGGTTAGCATAATCTTCCAAACTACGTAAGGATCTGGTACTTTGTTAAAAATAAAAATGCCTGACATTGTATTGTCAGACTGAGACTCCAAACAGCCTAGGGTACAGCAGAGGGGATAAGAGATAGGTATGAAGAACCAAAATATAAACCATAAACATAAAATATCTATATATAAAATATGAATATGTAAAAATATAAGATATAAAGTAACAAGTGCCACAAAGGAGTGCTGAGGTAGAGAAAGGAAAGGTAGGCATGCCTGAATTTTACCTTTACCTGACAATTTCTTCTGTCTCTTAGGACTAAGGAAGCAATACATACAAGGGACATAGATAAATGGGTACATTATCACTTTAGAATTAGTTGGGCTAGGGCCCAATCCTCCAGTATAGTGTTCCCTGGCGAAACTGGTGTGGAGAATGTATCTGGTGCCCAAAGCCCCTCCAAGGCAGGCTACTATCTCACATTCTTAATTCTCCGACTACTCACTAGAAGTGATGAGAATTTAGGGGTTTGTAAGAAAAGAGGAGCAAGAGACTTTCAAGAGAGCCTTGGCACAGCTTATCAATTACATCTCTTAAAGGCAATGGGAAGAAGAAGGAAGAGATCCCGGCACAAGGCTACATCAATTTGCAATAGCAAATCCATCCACTAGTAAACGTGGTCCGATAAATTTCCTTTAATTTGACCAGACTGCAATTGTAAAGAATAAGGGAGATAGAGGGAACCTCCTATCTCCCCCCAAAAATGTGTCATTGCTTTGAGAACTCAAAGAAAAGAGGGACACTGAAGTCAGAAGAAAAATATGTTTCTGACTTTTTTTTTCTTCAGTTATTTCTTCCCTGTCTACTTCCTCAGTTGCTGTTCCTCCATCTATTTCTTCAGCTTGCTTCCCAGGGTACCCTGCATTGCTACAGATGCAATCCAGTTATCAAATGCCATCTGGGTACTAATTAATGTCAGTTCTAAGGCTCAGTTCAGACCTACCTCCTGAGCTTCAGATAGTGTCTACATATTATGTATGTTATCTGGCCTCATTCACCTTCACCTGATGAGATGAGGCCATTCAAATTTATCTCTTAAAAAAAATGTTTATTTACTTTTGAGAGAGAAACAGTATGTGCAAGGGAGGGAGGGGCAGAGAGAAATGGGGACAGAGGATCTGAAGAAAGCTCCGCACTGAGAACACAGAGCCTGATGCGGGGCTCGAACTCATAAACCGACCCGTGAGATCATGACCTGAACAGAAGTCAGACACCTAACTGACTGAGCCACCCAGGCGCCCCTCAATTTTATCTTTAACTTTCCCATCTCACTTCTCCCACCAAGCCTGCTTATCATGCATTATTATATTTTAGTATCATTTTGTAGCATCACTATCCAACCCATTATGCAAACTAGATATCTCGGAGTCATCATTAACTCTCTTTTCCTAATGTCCACATCAAGTAATAGAATGCTACCAATATTAACTACCAAGTATTTTTTGTTTCCCTCCTTTTAGTTCTCTTTCCCCCACAGATTGTGTTCATATCTTCCATCTACTGTTGTTGGCTGTGGACTTTTTCCCTCAAATCTATTCTCAACATAGCTTCCAGCTTGGTCCATCTAAAATGTAAATCTGGTCATTTCATTTCCCTGTTCAAATCCATTCATGGCTCCCATCAATGTTAGGGCAAATTCTGAAGTTTTAAACGTGGTACAGAAACTCCTCCCTAAACCCTGCCTACCTCTCGGATATCATCTTCTGCTGCTCCCTTTCCCTGTCCTTTGATCTCAAGCAAAACTTACATCTTGATGGTTTTGCCAAACACCTCCTTTCTTCAGCTAGCCTGTGTCCCTACTAGCTCCAACATTTGGAAAAATATTCCTTCTCTGCTAAACTTCTTCTGGGTAATTCTTTGTCATACTTTAGGATTCAGCATAGCTGCAACTTCCTCCAAAATTTCCCCTTTGATTCATTCCTCACCTCCCCCAAACAAGACTTGATTATGTTCTCCTCTTCTCTGCTCCCATATTTGTTTATACCTATTGGTGTATTGGTCATCTCCTCTGGACTGTGAGATCCTTCATGGCAGGATACACACCCTTTTGGAACATAATAGATGTCTATGAGTGTACCTATTCATACAAAGAAAAGAGAGGGGGAAAGAAAGAAGGCAGGGAAGAAGGAAGGATTTCAATCGGGTTTAGTTTTGAAAATCATTTTGACAACCAATAAATAAGTAGAAGAGAGTTAGAGGCAGAAGGAAACTCATGAGAAAAGGACATGAAATGTAAAACTCAAGACGATGGGTGGAGAAGGATATATGGAAAAATATGTATGAGAGAAAAACAAAACGGAATGGAAATTTGGGGCAAATTTTGAAGGACCAGAATCCCAGTTTAAAGGGTCTGAACTTCACTTGAGCAGGAGGACCACTGAAAAATTTTGAGCAGGGATGACTGTACCAAAGTAGCTTTATGAAAATAATCTATGATCGTACACCTAAAAATAATGTAATATTGTGTATCAACTATACTTAAATATAAATGTTAAATTATTAAACATTTTAAGAAGTAAATAATCTATGGTTATGGGTAGGATGTATTAAAGGAGTAAGTGAGGGTTTGGGGAACCCGGATATAGGTGTACTGCAGTTTTCAGAATGACATATAATGAGGAATGAATTGGGGAATTGGATTTGGGAATAGAAAAAAAAAAAGATAAACTTGAGACAAATTTCAAGGCAAAGAATTGCCAGGAGTTGGTAATGAATTGAAAGGGGAGAAGCAAAATAGGGAACCTGTATGGCTTAGAGAATGGTGGTCTCATTAATGGATAATGAAATTCCCAGATGGTGCTAGTGTAAGAAGATTGATGATGAATACAAATCAGAACATGCTGAGCTTGAAGGTTCTTTGGGAGATGCATTTAGAGATACCCAAGTCATTGGGAATTCAGGATTGGAACTCAGGAGACTGACCTTGTCTTCAGAAATAAATTAGGGAGTCATTTGCACAGATATGGGAGTTGAGAAAGAAATGTGGATGTCTTTATCGTCCATCATCCTGAGGTAATGAGTTCACATTTTTTCTATAATCACATTTTATCATAGTAATATCTAAAATATGCTAGTGCAAAGCCTTTCTGAGATAATATAAGGATTCCACACTTCTCTCTTTGCACACTTATTTTAGATATGGCTAGGGATGTCCCACATGAGGAATCATTCATCTTGTATTCTTCTGCTCCAATCTTTTGTTAATATCTACTTCCCACAAGCTACCTGAAGAGCAGCTAGACCAATAAAGATTCAGAGAAGCTCAAAAAGAACTTTTCAGAGTACAATATTGGAGACAGCATGGTCCCAACCAAGTTCCATGAGGTAGCTGTGCCTAAGAATACCTGAAGTGGGATGAAGAGCAGGCTCAGTGGAAATTTTAAAAATATGAAACTATGAGGTAATGGTGGTAGAAGCATTGGCAAGGTGGATATGGAAGCCACCAAGAACTTCCTGAGAAGAATATGGAGAGAAAGGTTGTGGGCCAGTTGCCAAAATCAACATGGATGCTGTGTAAAATGTCTTTAACATTTCAGCAATGAAACCGGATGAAGAAAGGCATAAATAGACTTGGAAAGAACTGTGTGAAGACTTACCTAGACGTTATCACATGGAACATTCTTTGTTGTCTGTCTGTCTGTCTGTCTGTCTGTCTCTCTCTCTCCTAAAAGCTAATAGAAGTGTGCCTGTGTGGCTCAGTCGGTTAAGTGTCTGACTCTTAACTTTAGCTCAGGTCATGATCTCATGGTTCATGAGTTCAAGCCCTGCATAGGGCTCTGCACTGACAGAGCAGAGCCTGCGTGGGATTCTGTCTCCCTCTCTCTCTGCCCCTCCCTCGCTTGCTCTCTATTTCTCTCTCAAAATAAATAAAAATTAATTTCAAAGAAAAATCCAATATAATTCCACTTATTAAAGAAATCTAGGGGTGCCTAGGTGGCTCAGTCGGTTAAGCGTCTGACTTCAGCTCAGGTCACGATCTCGCGGTCCATGAGTTTGAGCCCCGTGTCAGGCTCTGTGCTGACAGCTCAGAACCTGGAGCCTTCTTTGGATTCTGTGTCTCCCTCTCTCTGAATCTCCCCTGCTCACTCTCTCTCTCTCTCTCTCTCTCTCAAAATAAACATTAAAATTTTTTTTAAGAAATCCAGTTACTATGGTGTCAAAGATGGAACTTTATGGTATGTGGAGCTGTACTTTCTATATCTTTTATGTATGTAGGAAGTGCTAGTCACAAAGAGATTAATAAATATTTGTTGAATTAATCTAATCCATAGATAACAATGTACTTGTAATTCAATATGAGGCAAAAACAATTTCTAAAAACCCCAATTCACAGTACACAAAATTGAGGTAAAAATGTTGCAAGGCACTCAGTCTTATCAATTATTAGTAAGAGCTCCTATACTAAAACAAGCTCTTCTTATTAACTTCAAATAATAATTTGCAAAACTGTGATTTAAAAACAACTTTGAGGGTTTGTAAAAATGGTGGTAGAAGCCCATTTTCCATAGGGCTATAGGCATTATTAGAAGTTTGGACTGCTGGGCTTATCAGATGTTGTGCATCTTTCTGAGTCTCAGGGTTGTTAATCAAGATAGATGGCAGACTAGTTAATGTTGCTGTTAGTGAGACTGTAGTAAAGATTAGAAGGTTATCAAACAGATATAAACAGGAGTTCTAGGATTCCTATCTAACATATGAAATTAACAACTAATAGGTATCTCTCTTTGATAGTTGATTTGATTGAGTGCATGTGGATAAAAGTCAACAAGTGAACAACTTGATTGTCTGCTGAATTAATAGAATGGAAGAACTTTAAATGGTTCTGAAAGCTAATTTAATTCAGAAACCTCAGTGAGGTTCCAGCTCTTTAGTGAAACTAGTGAATAAAATGTTGGCAATTCATTCAGAATAAAAATATGAGCATTAGCTTCTTCTCTTCTTGAATAAAGGCTTGGTGTTTAAAAATGTTTTTTGCAAAGAGGGAGCTTTAAACTTATGAGTAAGTACCTGTGATCCTCTGAATAAACACTGTAAATTAAAATGAAGAAAACTGCCCTTTGAATTTGCCTTGACTTCACAATCATTTCTATTTCAATCCCTCTCTTGCATTTGTCCTCCCAGACATTTTCATTCATTTGTATTTCCTTCCTTAGCAATTAAAATTGTTCCTTTTCTAGGCCCATTTAAATTTGAACTGCCAGTGTGATTTGGAGATTTCAGCCCCCGGTGGGCATTTATTATATTCTACTGTGCCATGAATTGAAGGATGCAGAATAGGATAGACCAGGTTATTTATCTAGACTCACCCTGAATCACTTGATTATTATCTCCAATCACTCTGCCCTCTCCGTTTCCCCAAAACCTCAAGCTGCTGTCTTCCTTAGGGAAACAGTATGCTCTTTTTTTCTCTACCCCAATTCTCTCCTGACCTGCACTTCCCCTAGACAGGTCTTACTCATCCTTCTTCCTCAGGAAAGCTTTCCGAAACCATGCCTTCCTCACCGGCTCCTATCTCAGGATTCACAGAACCTTCTGTTTTTCTTCCATACATAGCAGGATAGCACTTCCTACCATGGCACTTAGTTAAGAAGTTAAGCAGACAGATGGTGGTTTAGAGCCTTTCTCTCACACTGAATTACAAAACTGTATGAAAGCAGAAACCATGTTAGTCTCATTACTGTATAGAGCAGAGTGCCTGGTCTAGAGAGAGACCTTAGTAAGCACTTGCATTGGCCAGATGACACTGGAGGACAGAGAAGAACCCCCAGGTCATTCGAGAACAAATCCAAACCCAGGACTGACCTTGGATTTGGAGTCTATTAGAGCCCACTTGGGACCCCTTTCAGAAAACAGGTCAAACATCAGGAGTCCACTTAGTTTGAAACTTTCCCCCACATCAGGCAACTTTTTTGTGTCTCTAGAAAGTCTCCTACAAGAGAACAGCCTGCTAGATACGAATAGTATTTTGGGTAAATTCTAAGCCATCTTGTACCTGCTCTCTTTCTGTAGTGTTTTTTTTTTTCCCAAAAAAACTGTAACTTGGCAATTTCGGGTACCTTTAGTTAAATCAAGTTTCCTTGGTAAAAGAATAACACAGGTCAAATTATAATTTCCAAAAATTTCAAGTAGTTATTCATATTCTAGCTTGCACAATGTGTAAGACATCATGTTGAATGGAAAAAGCAGTATTCACAACTGCTTGTATCGTATGAGCCCTGCTGTGTCACTGCAGATAGCAATCTGTTAACAGCAAAAAGAAAAGCTGAGGAGAAATACACTGAAATGTCAACTGTGGTTATCTCTGAGTTGTGAATTGTTATATTGTCTTCTTCTTTGTGTTTTTCTGTATTTCCCAAGTTATTTTATGATGATCATGTAATGTTTCTATAATCAAAGAAATAAGCTACTTAAATTTATAAACAATAACTTGCACATAGTATATACTACATAACAACTTCCTAAATCTCCCTTTCTCTTCATAGGTACCTGTTCTCAAGGTACAATCTCATACAAACCATTAGCTTCCCATTCCTCTGTATAGAAAGAACATGGGCCCAGGGGCAGCCTGTCCAATTTTAATGCCAGGTCTGTCACTTACTAAATTTATAATCTTAAACTAGTTATTTAAGCAACCTCAGTTGACTCATCTGTAAAATGAAGATAGCAATAATTTTATCCACTCCCATTCAATTATCTCTGTGCTTTCTCAGAGAGGCCACTTCCTGTCATGGTATTCCCAGGAAGGAATCTTCTGTCCTGGAAGTCAGAAGGAAGATTTCTGGCCTTGTGTAGAAGTGGTAATTAATGGAGTAAGTGTAAGAGTTGCTTCGAACATGCAAACATTGAACTATAGGTAACTCTACATCATGAAGAGAAACCCAGAGATCCAACATAGAAAACTTTGAGAAGATTGTCAACAGCTGGATGGAGGACTGGCCGCGGAGGGAAAAAGTGCTTCTTAGTAACAAAGCAAAAAACCAAAATCACAGAGTTTCTAAAGGATAGAAAAGGAGAACTTGACATATTTCTAGTTAAAAAATGGTGGGTAAATACATGGAAATTAATTTCAAGAAAGCCATTATTGCTAATTTTAAAATGTGGGAAAAAAATGATTGGCAGTCAATTCCAAAATATGGTTGGTAGCATTCCATTCAATTTTTTTAGTATCCCATAATTATTGTCTTTTTTTTCCCACTGAATATAAAGATGTTCTCTTTCTTTTCTTTTTTTCTTTTCTCTTCTTTTTTCTTTTCTTTCCTTTTCTTTTCTTTTTTTAACAACAGTTTTCATAGATTGGTTCCCCAATTCTGTTTCTTCATCATCCACTCTTAAAATTCTTAGTTGAACTTTCTCTAATCACAGAGGCTTCCATAATTTTCATAGCTGGGTAAAGTGATTTTTAGATTTTTTTAATTGAATAAACAATTAATTAAATAACAACGGCTACTGATATAATACTTAATGCACCAGACACTCTTAAGTGTTTTGCAAACTTTTATAAACTCCAATCAGATAAGTACATAATCCATTTCACTTATGAGGAACTGTGGCACAAAGGTTAATAACTGGCCCAAGGTCACACAGCTAACACATGTTGGACCTAGGATTGAAACGCAGCTGTTCGATTCTATCATCTGTTGACTACAGTGTCTTGCAAATAAAGTGAGAACTTATTAGACAAGAGTGCTTTTCAAAATCTTAGAGTTTTAGAGTAAAAACAACATGAAAGATAAAAAATGCAGTCCAATACCCAATCACACAAAAGAACTAATGCAAAAGTCAGGTGAAAACCCAGGGGCAAGTCTGTATAACTTTCAGTATAAAATATAATCTCTTACTGTAAACAATACATATGTAAGTAAATTCTATTTAATTCACACATTTCAGACATTCTAAATGATTCACTATTCAAAAGGCTCCTATCAAAAATCCTTTCATAAGTAATGAATCTTTTTAGCAAAGCAAATGCCCATAATTTATGTTTTTAATATTTTTAAAACACTCAACTTAGCTAAAGCAAGATAAATCTGAATCGAATTATTTGTTTGTTATATTTCATTTTTTTAGAGAGAGATATTGCACAAGCATTAGGGGTGGGAGGGAGGGAGAGGGAGAGAGAGAGAGAATGAGAGAGAGAGAGAGAGAGAGAGAGAGAGAGAGAGACAGAATCTTAAGCAGGCTCCATGCCCAGCACAGAGCCCAACACTGGCTCAATCTTAGGACCCCGAGATCATGACCTGCGCCAAAATCAAGAGTCAGACACTTAATCGACTGAGCCATCCAGGTGCCCTGAATTATTTATAAGACTATAAAAATCAATAAAGTACAATTATTATGGATCATTGACTAAGGTATAATTTTTTCATATTTATTTTAAAAATATTCGATTTACACATGCATTATAGCTTAAATCCAAATCCCACTGACATTAACCCCCCAAAATTCAGCTGCCATCCCTTCCTGATAATAAGAAACTGAAAACCTTCAATATTGCTATACTAAATTAGGACAATCCAAGACAAGAGAGTTTGTTAACACTCCCAAAGTGTAGCTGACTCTGAGAACAATCAGAAATCATTCTCCCTGATTGGTTTTCCCCATTTTTTTGCATTTGCTGTAACTTAACAGATATTATGAAACAAGGAATATATATATCCAAATTTGTAGACAAGAAATGTGTTGCCTTTTTCAGTGAATATTTCAGTACACTATAATATCTAAAATATTAAAAAGTACATGTTCCAATATCATTCCTTCTTAAAAATGTCATTATATAAGGCAGAAACGCATGAAACATAGTAACCAATAAGTGTTATTCATAACTATAATAATGGTGTGGTTATTAAAATCACCACCACCATATCATCATAATAATGGTGAGTAGTACTGGGACCATAAGAGAATACCCAAGATATGGTCTTCTTCCCTCTTAGAGACCTTTTTCCTCCCACACAAGACAAGTCAGGTCTCCCCAAATCTCTTGTGCCATGTGAAAAAGGAGATCTCCATCCTGCTTCAGGAAAATAAAGTGGGAAAAAATGTCTATTTTCCATGTCATATTCTAAGAGCAGTACTATCCACCTCAGAGACTTGATGTGAGAATGAATTAAGTCATTCACATGGAACACACTCAGAAACATACCAAGTGCCCAGTAAGCACTCAACAAATGTTTACTCTTTCTGTAACTACCATTTATTAGTAGATATAAAGAGCAGAGCTCCCAATCCCTAAATAAAATTCTTTTTTAAATATAACATTGTTTTCAGGGTCAAATTACCAGTGGAACAGGATTTAATAATACACATACCAGATGATACTACTACACTTTGAATTATCACTTGACTGCCTCTTCTATTTCTCACTTATACACATACGAAAAAAATCTACCTTCTGACATTTGTGTTCTTCAGCCTAATATCCCTGCATCCCAAAGTACAATCATGGGTAACCTTTCTTATGTATTGCTTCTCTAAAGATAAAGTTTAACTTGTTTATAAATATATGATTTTCCATTCTAGGCTTCTCATCTAACTCGATATTTATTCATTTGATTCTTGCAAATCATTAACAATACACCAACATAGAGCCTTTATTAAATGGTTATTATGTGTTCAAGCTCTGTCCTGGGCATTTGGAAACAGGCTATCTAATCTTTCCCACTGCACAGTGAGGGATCGTTATTGTCATTTTACATAGGAGAACAAAGGGTACAGAGAAGTTAAATAACTTTCTCAGTGTCACTCAGTAAGAAAGTGATGAGATCTCTGAGCCATTAACCCAGACATTTTCCACTTTAATGCAATCCTCTACAGATAGAGCACAGGGAGCATAGCTGGCTCCTTTATGTGTTCTCAGTATGTTCCTGAGGCATGGGCAATGAGAAGATAAACTTGATGGGCAGCAAACAGCCTTCTTAACTCCTTTGTTTTCTTAATGTTTGCTTTCAATATTAAATGAGAATGAGTAGAGATAGAAATAGACATAGAAATGACTTACACTTATGATTCCTATCTCAGGAAGCAGTTACTGAAACTTAGGACTCCTTATAGTAGTGCTTAATGAAGGGGAGGTGAGCAGAAATAAACCTAAATGTTGCTACAGTTTATGGAGAAGATTTCGCAAAGCCTAATCTGGGAGCGAGAATGGAATAAAAGGCCAAGATGACATCTCTGGCCCACATAACCTGCCTTGTTTTGCTCTACAACTGTTATACCTGTTCGAGTCTTTGAGTTTGACTCTTTAGAATAATGTACATTTCGGAGGCTTACACTCTGTCCCACATGGGACTAAACAGTTTACATTTTTTTAATCATTGATCTTCCACAATATCTTTGTAAAGAAGGTATTACTGTTCCAGTTTTGCCAATGAAGAACTGCCACATAAAAGAATCTTGCCTAATGTCACATACCTACTGAAAGGAAGAGCCTGGATTCAATTCCAGTCATCTGACCACTAGGTTGTATTGAGTATAAATATTGCACATTCTTTTTATTACCATTTGCCATTTAAATCAAAATAATGTGAGCTTTGAACAAGATGTCCTACCTCCTTTCGGCTGAAGGGCTACTGAAGACCATCTAAAACATTCCCTGTGAAAAGAAACAACCGCCACATGCTTCTGACAGCTAGGAAACCAGTTGGAAGGCACTGCTTGGCATTCTAGTTTTGAAAGGCCAGATTCAACTAAATAAAACCTTCACTTTGTATATGTGTGTGGAAGTGATTAGTCATTTAATACTGGAAGCTCTACCTGGAACACATTTCTTAATACATTTTTTTCACATGCATGATGTCTTTCCACAATTTATTGCCACATTTTATTAAACTCTTGTTACCTAGCGTGTAATTGGAATCATCACTGATACATGAAACACGAGTATACAAATCTGAAACAGAGTGGAGGCAGGTCAAAGAAATAACAGCAAAGCTAAATTTTAAAATGGGGGAAAGACATAGACTGTAGTGTGAAGAGTCCCTGCACTCTTCACCAGCTCAGAGCAATTGCTCCCAGGAAAATCATCTTATACCCTACATCCACACAAATTTGATCCTCTGTGAATAAGAAATGATGGGGTAAAACAATGAAACCAGACCAAAAACTACATGAGTATGAAAATGGGAAAATTACCATAATAGATGCTTTTACATGTTTTGATTCTTCAAAAATAGAAATTCTACCAGAGTTATATAAGTTTAACTTCACTTTCTACTTCATGAAGATATTCCGATTTCTGTCAATGTCCTGGAACCAGATTTCATAAGCTCCAGTTTGTACATTTGCTCTGAAATGTGATTGTGTCTATCTTGGTCGACCTTCCTTTCCAAGATCCTAGTGCAATGCTTGGCAGAATGTAAGACAAAAGATGTTTTATGAATGAAAGAATAAATAAATGGTAAAGCAGGAAGTGGATTTTTTTTAACTGTGCTATATAAAACATCAAGAGTTTGTTTGGATCCCATGGAAATCTTCTACAAGCAAAATTATTTCCTGGGCTCCTTTGTGAAATAATTGTCTCTTTTTTAGTTTCTTTCTTTCTTTCTTTCTTTCTTTTTTTTTTTTTTAGGATATTTTTCTGAATTCAGTGTCTTTCACTTATTTCATCTCCAGATTACAGCTTCATTTTCACCCCAGAGCATTATATCTATTTTCAGGTACATTTAAGGGCCACACTAGAAATTTCACAGTAAAGATACTGTCACTGGCAGACAGGAAATACTGCATTTACTTTACTAAAAGACAGGCAAAGAAGAACAAAAAAATGAAAGAGAGAAGAGAAAGAACTTTTCTTACAATTCCTATCATAATTAAGCACAGCTATTCCTATTTTCTAATTATCATGTTTGCTTTCATTGATGCCATAATTTTTAATCGTCTGTTGGTAAATAGGGCTAAGTATAAATTAATACACATTATTATTACCGATTGCCATCTAGATATGTATGAAGATATATTATCAAAATTTTTCATCTGATCAGGGTTTTATAGTATTCTTTAAAATATTTTTCTGGGGCCCTTGGGTGGCTCAGTCAGTTAAGCATCTGACTTGGGCTCAGGTCAAACCCCTCTTCAGGCTCTGTGCTGACAGCTCAGAGCCTAGAGCCTGCTTTGGATTCTGTGTCTCTGTCTCTCTCTCTGCCCCTCCCCCCATTCATGCTCTGTCTGTCTGTCTGTCTCTCTTTCAAAAATAAACATTTAAAAAACTAATCAAATAAAATATTTTCTGATTCTATAAAGAATAGGCTTATAGGAGAATATATTTAAAATGTGAAACTTATAAATAAAAAGATTTAAAGTACCCTTAATTTCATGTCCACAAATAACCAGCATCACTTTATTGTACGCTGTAAAAAAACAATAATGCCCTGTGTAAAGTAAAGATGAAGTTCCTTTATTCTACTCTTCCAAAACATGTCCACACAATCCAGGACAAGAGTCAGTCAACAAATACCTATCTGTGCACCAGCAACTGTTCTAGTTCCTTGGGACTCCGTGTTGGATATGAGAAATAGAGCCACTCTCCTAAAGAAATTTATGTTCTACTGGCTGAAAAAAAGTAAATAAGTGAAGTCAAAACACACATGTTAAGAAGAGGATAAAGTAGGGTAAAGAGATAGAAAATGCCTCTGGAAGCTGCCTTTGTGAGGGTGGCTTGAAAGCTTTTGGGGAGATATGACACGTGAGTTGTGACCTGGTGCCCAGAAAAGAACATTTCAAGCAAGAGACACATGCATATTTGAAGAATAGAAAGAAAATCAATGTTTCTGAAATGTGTTGAATTAAAGAGATAACAGAGAAAAATAAAGTTGAAAAGTTAGGGAAGGCCAGATCAAAGAGAGACTTATGGGAGTTTACATCACATTTTGGTTGGAACCAGAAGTCTTTAGAGGGTTTTGTTTGTTTGTCTGTTTTAAGTAGGCTCCACACCCAGTGTGGAGCCCAGGGCAGGGCTTGAACTCTTGACCCTGAGATCAAGAGCTGAGCTGAAATCAAGAGTTGGACTCTTAACCCAATGAGCCACCCAGGTGCCCCCAGGGGGTTTTAATCAGGGGAGTGTTGTAGTCCTGATTTATAATTTAAAAGTTTACCCTGGCCACATATAAATGATGGACTCTAAGAGAACAAGAGAGAAAGCAGAAGCAGGAGCCATCACCGTTTTCCAGGCAAGTGAGGGTGGTGGCACTGATTGAGGCTGTGACCGTGGTGATGATGAGCAATTAGAAGCAGGGTGCACTAGTAAAAGGGTGGAAATTACTCCAAGATCAGATGTGGTGAGCGGAGGAAAGAACAATCAAATCCCAGGTAAGTCCTGTTGACAGGTGGCAAAGCTCCCTCCCTTATTATAATCTTTGAATTTTCTAAAATATTAATTATTGATAACAGGTGCCATTTACTATGTCTCAGATACTCTAGGCAAATTATCTCAATTAATAAATTAAATAAATTAATATTCATTTCACAAACCTTTAAGATAGATACATGCTATTATTAGCTCCATCTTATGAATAAGGACACAGAATTAGAGGGTAAGCAGCATATCCAAATTCACAGAGCTCATAAATGGTTAAAGTAAAAAGAAATCAAACCCAAGCCAACTTGGCCCTAAAAGCCCTGCCTTTAATCACCATGCACTATATCTGACAATGTGCCAACATTCACTTAACCCATCCCCTCATCACATATTTAGTTTGTTTTCAGATTATCCCTGCTAAAAATAATGCTACTATGAGCATTACTGTATATACATTTTATATTTTTAAAAAAATGTTTATTTATTTTTGAGAGAGAGAGAGAAGATAGAGCACGAGCAGGGTAGGGGCAGAGACAGATGGAGTCGCAGAATCCAAAGCAGGCTCCAGGCTCTAAGCTGTCAGCACAGAGCCAGACTCAGGGCTTGAACTCACGAGCTGCGAGATCATGACCTGGGCCAAAGTTCAATGCTTAACTGACTGAGCCACCCAGGTGCCCCTACATTTTATACTTCTTTGATTTTTTCTTTAAGGTAAATTCCTAGAAACTAAATTGGTACAATAAAATTGTGGAAATTTTTAAGACTTTTGATACATATGCTGATTTTCTAATTTTACCCAGTTAAAGTTTCACCAGGAGCAAATGCAATAAATTCATGCATCATCATTATTTTCATGATCATTTTTAAAAATCTGTCATACCTTGGCTGCTATCACACACTTAGAAAGAGGCAGAGATGAAACATGAATTAAAGCAAGCTAACACCAGGTAATATGTTTTTACCCATTACCTTATGCACTTTCCTTATTCTTTAATATAATATGAAGTGATTGAGGCATCTAATGTTTTTTTTTCATATTTTTAACCATGAAATACAGCACCACTTTTTGAATAATCAAACTTTTCACAACTGATCAGAAATATCTGAAATGCCAGGTTAATCATCATCACCATCACCATTATCAAATTAGCCATTTAATAGTACTTTAGATAACTTAAATCAAATCATGCAGTATTTGTCCTTCTACAACCGGATTTTTATGTCCGGTTCATCAACGTTGTTGCATATGACAGGATTTCCTTCTTTTTTTAAGTTTTTATTTAAATTCCAGTTAGTGAACATACATTGCAATATTAATTTCAAGTATAGAATTTAGTGATTCAATGCTTACTTACAACAACTGATGCTGATCACAAGTGCTCTCATTAATCCCCATCACCTATTTAGCCCATTCCCCTGCCCGCCTTGCCTCCAACAACCATCAGTTTGTTCTTTATAGTTAAGAGTCTGTCTCTTGGTTTGCCTCTTTCCTCCCCACTCCCATCCATGTTCATGTTTTGTTTCTTAAATTCCACATATGAGTGAAATCATATGGCAGCTGTCTTTCCCTGACTGACTTATTTCACTTAGCATAATATTCTCTAGCTCCATCCATGTCATTGCAAATGGCAAGATTTCATTCTTTTTTATGGCTGATAAAAGTGTATGTATCCCTTCAAATTAATATTTTTGTGTCCTTTGGGTAGATACCTAGTAGTGCAATTGCTGGGTCATAGGCTAGTTCTATTTTTAACTTCTTGAGGATCCTCCATACTGTTTTCCAGAGTGGTTGCACCAGTTTTCATTTCCACCAATAGTGTAAGAGGGTTCTCCTTTCTCTACATCCTCACCAACACCTGTTTTTTCTTCTGTTTTAACCATTCTGACTGGTGTGAGGTTATACCTCATTGCAGTTTTGATTTTGATTTTCCTGATGATGAGTGATGTTGAGCATCTTTTCATGTGTCTGTTAGCTATCTGTATGTCTTCTATGGAAAAATGTCTATTCAGGTCTTCTGACCATTTCTTAACTGGATTCTTTGTTTTTTGGGTGTTGAGTTTGATAAGTTCTTTATGTATTTTGTATACTAACCCTTTATCAGTGATGTCATTTGCAAATATCTTCTCACATTCCATAGGGATTTAGTTTTGTTGATTATTTCCTTTGCTGTACAGAAGTTTTGTATTTTGATGCGGTCCCAATATTTTACTTTTGTTTTTGTTTCCCTTGCCTCAGGTGACATATCTAGTAAGTAGTTACTATGGCCAGTGTCAAAGAGGTTACTTCCTATGTTCTCCACTAGGGTTTTAATGGTTTCCTGTCTCACATTTAGGTCTTTCATCCATTTTGAATTTATTTTTGTGTATGGTGTAAGGAAGTGGTCCAGTTTCATTCTTTTGCATGTTGCTTTCCAGTTTTCCCAACACCATTTGTTGAAGAGACAGTCTATTTTCCACTGGATATTCTTTGCTACTTTGTAGAAGATTAATGGACCATGCAAACTTGGGTTCATTTCTGGGTTGCACATTCTGTTCTATTGATCTAGGTGTTTATTTTTGTGCCAGTACCACACTGTCTTGATCACTAAAGCTTGGTAATACAACTTGAAGTCAGGAATTATGATGCCTCCAGCTTTGCTTTTCTTTTTCAAGATTGCTTTAGCTACTCAGGGTCTTTTGTGGTTCCATACAAATTTTAAGATTGTTTGTTCTAGCTCTGTGAAAAATACTGGTGTTATTTTGATAGGGATTCCACTAAATATGTAGATTGCTTTGGTTAATATGGACATTTTAAATAATATTTGTTCTTCTAATCCATGACCATGGAATGTTTTTCCATTTCTTTGTGTCATCTTCAATTTCTTTCATCAGTGTTTTATAGTTTTCAGAGTATCGATCTTTTACCTCTCTGGTTAGGTTTATTCCTAGGTATCTTATGGTTTTTGGTACAATTGTAAATGGGATCATTTTCTTGATTTCTTTTCCTGCTGCTTCATTATTGGTGTATAGAAATGCAACCAATTTGCATACATTGATTTTGTATCTTGAGACTTTACTGAATTCCTGTATCAGTTCTAGCAATTTTTTGATGGAGTGTTTCCAGTTTCCTATATAGTATTACATATATGCAAATAGCAAAAGTTTGACTTCTTCTTTGCCAATTTGGATGCTTTCTATTTCTTTTTGTTGTTCAACTGCTGTGACTAGGACTTCCAGTACTATATTAAATAACAGTGGTGAGAGTGAACATCTCTGCCTTGTTTTTGACTGTCATTTTTTCCCCATTGGGGATAATATTAGCTGTGGGTTTTTCATATATAACCTTTGTTATGTTGCAGTATGTTCCATCTAACCCTACTTTGTTAAGGGTTTCTATCATGAATGGATGTTGTATTTTGCCAAATGCTTTTTCTGCATCTATTGAAAGGATCATATGGTTCTTACCCCTTATTTTTTTAATATGGTGTATCACATTGATTGATTTGTGAATATTGAACCACACTTGAAGCCCAGGAATAAATCCCACCTGATCATGGTAAATGATTATTTTAATGTACTTTTGGATTCAGTCTGCTAGTATTTTGTTAAGAATTTTTGCATCCATGTCATCAGGGATATTGGCTGTAGTTCTCTTTTTTACTGGAGTCTTTATCTGGTTTTGATATAAGGGTAATACTGGCCTCATAAAATGAATTTGGAAGTTTTCCTTCCATTTCTATTTTTTGGCATAGTTTAAGAAAAAAATAGATATTAACTCTTCTTTAGAGTGGTAGAATGCACCTGTGAAGACTTCTAGCCCTGGAGTTTTGTCTGTTGGGAGATTTTTGATTACTGATTTAATTTCTTTGGTGGTTATTGGTTTGTTCAAGTTTTTATTTCTTCCTGTTTCAGTTTTGGTAGTCTATTATGTTTCTAGGAATTTATCCATTTATTCCTGGTTGTCCAATTTGTTGGCATATAGTTTTTTCATAATATTCTCTTATAACTGTTTGTATTTCTGTGGTGTTGGTTGTTATTTCTCCTTATTTATGACTTTATTTATTTGGGTCCTTACTCTTTTCTTTTTTATAAGTCTAGCTAGTGGTTTATCAATTTTAGTAATTTTTTCAAAGAACCGGCTCCTGGTTTCATTGATCTGTTCTACTGGTTTTTTTTTTTTTTTTTGGTTTCTATATCGTTTATTTCTGCTCTAATCTTTACAATTTCCCTTCTTCTGCTGGCTTTAGGCTTCATTTGTTGTTCTTTTTCTAGCTCCTTTAGGTGTAAGATTAAGTTATTTGATATTTTTCTTGCTTCTTAAAGTAGGCCTATATTGCCATATACTCCCTCTTAAGACCAATTTTGCTGCATCCCAAAGGTTTTGGACTGTTGTATTTTCATTTTCATTTGTTTTCATGTATTTTTTTAATTTCTTCATTGATTCCTGATTGACCAATTATTATTTAGTAGCATATTATTTAACCTCTATGTATTTGTAGTCTTTCCAAATTTTTTCTTTTGGTTGACTTCAGTTTCATTGTATTGGGGCCAGTATGATCTCAATCTTTTTGTATTTGTTGAGGTCTGATTTGTGACCTGGTATGTGATCTATTCTGGAGAATGTTCTATGTGTACTCAAAAAGAAAATGTATTCTGCTACTTTAGGATGGAATGTTCTGAATATATCTGTTAAGTCCATCTGGTCCAGGGTGTTATTCAAAGCCGTAGTTTCCTTGTTGATTTTGTGCTTAATCTGTCCATTGATGTAAAAGGGGTGTGAAAGTCTCCTGCTATTATTGTATTATTATCAATGAGTTCCTTTATGTTTGTTATTGTTTTATATATTTGGGTGCTTCTGTGTTGGGTATATAAATACTTACAATTGTTAGATCTTCTTGGTGGATTGTGCCCTTAATTATGATATAGTGCCCTTGTTCATCTCTTGTTACAGTCTTTGGTTTAAAGTCTAGTTTGTCCAACATAAGTATAGTTACTCCAGCTTTCTTTTAATGTCCATTTGCATTATAAATGTTTCTCCATTCCTTCACTTTCAATCTGCAAATGTCTTTAGAGCTAAAATGAGTCTCTTGTACATAGCTTATAGATGGATCTTGTTGTTGTTGTTTATCCATTCTGACATCTTATGTATTTTGATTGCAGCATTCAGTCCATTTACATTCAGATAATTCTTAATAGATATATATTTAGTACAATTTTATTACTTCTTTTGTTATTGTTTCTGGAGACTTCCTCTGTTCCTTTCTTGTCTTTGTCACTTTTGGTCTTTCCTTTCCACTCCAAGAGTCCCCTTTACTATTTCTTGCAGTACTGGTTTAGTTCATGAACATCTTTAGTTTTTGTTTATCTCTCCTATTCTGAATGATAGCCTTGCTGGATAGAGTGGCTGCATATTTTTCCCATTCAGCACACTGAATATACCATTCCCTTCTGGCTTGACAAGTTTCTGTTGAGACATCTGCAGCTAGCCTTATGAGTCCTCCCTTGTAAGTTAGGGACTTCTTTTGTCTTGTTGCTTTTAAGATTTTTTTCCCTCTATCACTACATTTTGCCAATTTAACTACAATATGTCTTGGTGTTGACCTACTTTTGTTGATTTTGGTGGGAGTCCTCTGGCCTTCTGGATCAGGATGTCTGTTTCCTTCCCCAGATTAGAGAAGTTTTCAGCTCTTATTTCCTCACACAAATTTTCTTCCCCCTTTTCTCTCTCTTCTTCTTCTGGAACTTCTATTTTAATGGAGTCATGGAGTTCCCTAAGTCTATTCTCATGTTCCATAATTCTTCTTTCTTTTTTTCAGCTTCTTTATTTTCTATTATTCTATCTTCTGCGTCACTTATTTGTTCCTTTGTTTCTTTCATCCTTATGTGCATTGCATACAGTCTGTTTCAAATTTCAGTTGTTGCATTTTTCATTTCTGATTGCTGCTTAACTCTTTTATCTCTGTGGTAAGGGCATCACTGAAGTCTTTCGTTCTTTTCTGAAGTCAGCAAGTATCCTTATGATTGCCATGGGGTATGTTACTTATATCTGTTTCTTAGTTCTCTGGATGGGACCTTACCTTGTTCTTTCATATGGGATGAATTTCTCCGTCTTGGCATTTTGTCTAAGTCTCTGTCTGTATGTTAGAAAAGCCTATTATGTTTCCTGCTCCTGAGAGTAATGGCTTTAAGAAGAAGAGATCATATAGCGTCCAGGGCCTGTCTCTTCAGGGAGTGTCTGTGGTGTCTGTCGCTTGCACCCTGCTGTTGTGTTTTGGCTGCTCTATCCTTCAGGTCAGTTGTCTGCAGAGACTCTCTGTACCTGCAGTGGGCAGTGGGCAGTGGGCAGTGTTTGGTCCTTGGCCAGAATGTGTTAAGTTTTAAGTAGGTGTACTCTGGTCTGTTAAATGAGACCTGATACTACTTCCAATAGAACTGAAGCCCTGTAGAACTCTCTGGTTGGGAGACATGTTGTGGACAGGGGTTTCTGCTGGCCTTTTGGGGAAGGGGCCCACTGTGCTGGTACTGAGGCAGACCTGACTGAGAAAGGCAGCACCGACAGAGCACAGGGGTGTGGGAGCTAGTATAAGGAGGGTAGGCAGCCAGAGCCAGGGCTATGCTATTTACTGAAGGTGACTCTGTGTTTATACTAAGGGGCAAGGGTAGGAAATAGCACAAGTCAGCTCCTTTGTCCCTGGAGGGGAGTCTCCATGCACACTGCCTCTCAGGGAAGCACCCCCAGAAGAATAGTCTCCCCCACTGTGTGTCCCATGCATTTTTCAGATTGCTGTCTGCCCCTGGGTTGTCTGCCTGCCTTCTCTCCAGGACCAGCACAGTGCCCTCCAGGCTCTATCCCAGCCAAGCCTGCTGACATTTAAAACTCTAGGCTTCAGGGACCGTGGTGTGGCGGGGACCTGCACTGATCTTCTGGGGGAGGGCCCACCATGCTGGCTTGCCCAAGAAGGGCAGTTGTGCCAGAGCTCAAGGGGGTTGGACTTGGAGTAGGCAGGCTAGGCAGCCAGTGCTGGAGCCAAGCTGCTTTCCAAAAGTGGCTCTGTGCTTATGCTGAGGGGCAGGGGAGGAAAATGGCACCCACTGGCTCCTTTGTCCCTGGAGAGGCATCTCAATGAACACTATGTCTCACAGACATGCTCCAAAAAAAGTGAATTACCCCCCTCCTCCCACTGTGTGCCCCGGATGTTCCTCAGATTGCCCAGTCTGACCCCTGGATTGTTTGCCTATCTTCTCTCCAGGAGCAGGGCAGTGCCATCAAGGCTCTATCCCAGCCAAGCCTATATATCTTTTAAAAAAAAAATTTTTTTTTTTTAATTTTTGAGAGACAGAGATAGAGAAAGAGAGCTCACTCACATGATCAGGGGAGAGGTAGAAAGAGAGAGGGAGAGAGAGAGTCCCAAGTGGCTCAGTGCTATCAGCGCAGAGCCAGATGTGGGGCTGGAACTCATGAACTGTGAGATCATGACCTGGGCCAAAATTGAGAGTCAGATACTTAAGTAACTTGAGCCACCCAAGTGCCCCAGACCTTTAAAACTCCAGCCTTCAAGCCCCACTGATTGCAAAAACAAAAATCGACACCTCTTGTTTCCCCAGCCATTGGCTTGGGGAAATGTTCTCCTTGTGCTTTCCCTGGTGTGCTCCTCTCTCACCTTTCTCCATGACCACAGCTCCCTCCCCTCCATAGCACTCATGATCATTTCTCCCCAGAATCATGTCTCTACACCTCCTACCTTCCTCTATGTGGCTTTTCCCCTCCCTTTAGTTGTGGAGTTTGTTCCATCAATCTTCAGGTTGATTTCTGGGTTATTTAGAATGATTTTATAGTTTTTTAGTGGTGTTCCAGGGACAAGACGAGCCTAGGGTCCTCCTATTATGCTGCTATCTTAGCTCCTCCCTCCTTTTTAGAAGTTAAATAATATTGGGGCGCCTGGGTGGCGCAGTCGGTTAAGCGTCCGACTTCAGCCAGGTCACGATCTCGCGGTGGGTGAGTTCGAGCCCCGCGTCGGGCTCTGGGCTGATGGCTCAGAGCCTGGAGCCTGTTTCCGATTCTGTGTCTCCCTCTCTCTCTGCCCCTCCCCCGTTCATGCTCTGTCTCTCTCTGTCCCAAAAATAAATAAACGTTGATAAATAATATTCCATTGTATGTATATGCCGCATATTTTTTATCCATTCACTCATCTATAGACTTTTAAGTTATTTTCTTATCTTGGCTATTGTGACTAATGGTGCAATAAACATTTTGAGATCCTCATTTCAATTTTTTCCAATACATACAGAAAAGTGGAATTGCTGGATCATATGGCAGTTCTGTTTTTAATTTTTTGAGATATTGTCATACTGTTTTCCATGGTAGCTACACCATCTTACATTCCCACCAATAGTGTAGAAAAGTTCCAATTTCCTCCACATCCTCACCTACGCTTGTTATCTTTTGGTTCTGGATTTGGTTTTGTCTTGTCTTGTCTCATCTTGTCTTGTCTTGTTTTGTTTACAGTAGCCATCCTAACAAATGTGAGATGATCTTTTGTTGTGGTTTTGCTTTGCATTTCCCTGATGATTTGTAATATTGAGCACCATTTCATGGACCTGTTAGCTATTGCATATCTTCTTTAAAGAAATGTCTATTCATGGGGCGCTTGGGTGGCTCAATTGGTTAAGCATCCTCCTCTTGATTTTAGCTCAGGTCATGATCTCATGGTTCATGAGTTCCAGCCTTGCATCAGGCTCTGTGCTGACAGCATGGAGCCTGCTTGGGATTCTCTCTCTCTGCCCCTCTCCCACTCGTGGGAGTGTGTGTGGTCTCTCAAAAATAAAATTAAATAAATAAATAAATGTCTATTCAGTCTTTGTCCATTTTCCAATCAGATTAAAAGTAATTTTTTAATCTCACAGAATTAGTAACTTGTAGAATCATAAAAGTATAGTAACTATAGCATATCTATATGTATGCTCTATGTTTGACCAAAGTTTTTGAAAACTTCTTCATTAGTCTTTGTGGAAAAGATGAAGAAATATCCACTGAATAAGGTGATAATAGTTGGTTATATAAATTACCAAACTATGCTCATAAATCTAAAACAAACTGATATTTTTATATACGATAAGGATGAAAATATAGATGACCTGTTCCCCAAATTTGCAGTTGGTATGAAATTCAAAAGAACATGAAATACATTAGTGCCATCATCAACATCTAAAGAGAATCACCTAAATTAAAGATTAAAACTTAAAAAAAAAAACCCATAAAATTGAAACATAAATATCAAGGTCTTCATGTCAATCAGAAATGGTTCCTTCAAAGAAGCAGAACCACTATGAGTGATAAGGAATAATGGATTTATAGTAGGGATTAGACCTTGTACAATCATGGGGACTAGAGAGAAGTCTCTTCCTGAACTTAGTGTAGATCAGCAGAGCAGACAATCAGAAAGGAAAGCTATAAGTGAAAAGAAGCAGAGTGAAGACAAATAGGATTCCATGAAGACATCTATTGAATCTATTGAATCTATTTCTTACCATTTTGCAACTCAACAACATGGGTGATCTGCCAAAAGAAGCTAGTGCCTGGAGACATAGAGCTGCGCATTCACCTAGCCCAGAACTATATGAAACTGATTTAGGAGATTGATCAGTGGGGGCTGGAAGGGCAGTGGACTCCATAGGGGTCAGAAGCCTATAAAGTGAGTCCACAGGTCAGCTCCAATGTGCATGAGCTGTGGTGGCACCCAGAGCCCTCATGAACTTCAGGGCATAAAGCCCTCAGCTACACTCTGCCTTCCACATATCATACAATTCCCACAACCAGGAATACAGTTAAGAGAATTCTAGAAATTGCAGTTCCAGCTTAGCTCATTTGCCATGGCACACAATCATCCCTTTGTCATCCCACCACACAGTCTAACCCTTCTTTATTTACAAGTCCTTCTTTATTTAGAAGTTAAAAAAAAATCTCAGAGTACCTGGGTGGTTTGGTTGGTTAGCATCCGACTCTTGATCTCAGTTCAGGTCTTGGTCTCAGGATTGTCCCACATTGGGGTCCATGATGGGCACGGAGCCTACTTAAAAAAAAAAGTTAAATAAATCTCTTTTAACCTTATTTAACTTCTAAATAAAGAAGAGCAAAATCATCCTTCCACCTAAATGATGCAGCTATCTTTCATACAACTGAAAACATGCAAACTCTCTCAACAAAAAATAATACAAAGATATCTCCCTGGAGGGGCCAAGATGGCAGAACAGCATAGAAGTTTTGTTTTGTTTTGTTTTTTGCATCTCTCCTCCCTGAAATGCATCCAGATCAACAGTAAACCATCTTGCACACCTAGAAAACTGATTTGAGGATTAACACAACAATCTGTGCAACCTGAACCACAGAACTCAGCGGGTACACAGCACGGAGAGGTGAACTGGGGGAGAGAAGCTGCGGAGGGCAGGGAGCTGTTTTGCTTGCAGAGAGAGGATGGAGATGGGGGAGAGTACGGGAAAAGCACCCTCCCTCCCCCCCAAAAGCAGCTGGAGAGAAAGTGGAAAAGAGGGAAACAGCTACAGACACTGAACAAAAAAGGGAGAAAGGAAAAAGGAGAGTGTTCAAATTCCATTAAGACTATAAACAGGGGAGCACAGAGTCTGAAACTCCGCAGCTCGATACCTGGCGGTGCTCTGCTGGGAACGGCGAATCCCCAGGAGCAGAGACTGAGGTCTATTGTCCTCAGGCCACACAGGGAGTGGCTTCTCCCCTACTGGGAGGATATCTGGTAGAGGCTGTGTGGCCACCAGGTCCCAGCAGACCCAAGAGGACAACCACATTTGCTGGTGCTGGAACAAGGTCGTTAAGGGTGAAGCCCAGTGCCAGATGTGTGTCGTGATTTTCCATAATCCCTGAAATGCTGCTGCCACACCATCTCACGAACTTTTCCTGGGGCCGGCTCGCACACGGTTGCACTCTCTGGGCATCAGCAGCAGCGCAGTCCCACAAACGTTCCTGGGTGTGGCCAGCACCCAGCCCTTCCTTGGTGAGACCCTCCCCCAGAAGGTCTGAGCCGGTCAAAACCGCAGTCCCTCAGAAGGGAGGGGTTTGGAAACAGAGCCGCATCTGAGATAAAACTCGGGAGGGAGGTGTCACCTCGCAGCCTGCCGGCTTGGTCAGACAGTATAGAAGCGGGGAGTGGACAGAAGCCCAGGACAAAGGACAGGTGCTTGATTGCCTGTTGCCAAGAGCACGGAGTTCCAACACCCGAGACTAAGTCGTTGGGTGACACCATTTTCTCCCCTCCCGCGCATGCGCATACACACCTAGACAAGCCACCGCAATCCACCCCAGTAAGCTAAGCAGCGCCACCTAGTGGAGAATGAAGCTGTTACACTAAACGCTGCCCAACTGGGCCAACTGCGCTGTTGAGGAACACCAGTCTCTGTGCCTGCTTAGTTTACAGACTATAAAGTGCTTAGTAGTTTGACTTCTACAGGAAACCAGATGTAATTTCAATCGTACTCCATTCTGTTTGTTGGTCCTTTTATTCAATTCTTTTTTCTTTTCTTTTCTTATTCTTGAATATAGAAACAGAAAAAATTTATTTTTATTTTTCATTTTTATCAAAAAGATTTTTCTTTAATTTTTTCTACTATGTTTTTCACTTTTTTGTAAATTTTTTCAATTCTGTTTTACTTTCATAATTTCATTTTAGTCTATTTTATTCTATTCATTTTTTCAAATTTTCAAACATTTTCCTTTTTTCCTTTTTTCCTTTTTTCCCTTTGTCTTTTCTTTTCTTATCTTTCCCATTTTTCTCTAATCTATCAAGCTTCTTTCAACAACCAGACCAAAACGCACCTAGAATCTAGCATCCTTTATTTGATTTCTTTGTGTTATTTTTAATTTTTAATTGTTTTGTTTTTTACTTTATTAATTCCTTTTCTTCCTTCAAACTGACAAAATGAAGGAATTCACCTCAAAAGAAAGAACAGGAAGAAATGACAGCCAGGCACTTAATCAACACAGATACAAGCAAGATGTCTGAACCCGGATTTAGAATCACGAAAATAAGAATACTAGCTGGGATTGAAAGTAGATTAGAATCCCTTTCTGTGGAGATAAAAGAAGTAAAAGCTAGTCAGGATGAAGTAAAAAAAATGCTATAACTAAGCTACAATCTTCAATGGATGCCATGGTGGCAAGGATGGATGAGTTAGAGCAGAGAATCCAGGATATAGAGGACAGACTTATAGAAAATAATAAAGCAGAAGAAAAGAGGGAAACTAAGGCAAAAGAGCATGAAATAAAAATTAGAGAACTCAGTGACTCATTAAAAAGGAATAACATCAGAATCATATGGGTCCCAGAAGATGAAGAGAGAGAAAAAGGAGTGGAAAATTTGTGAACAAATCAGACCATAAAACTTTCCTAACCTGAGGAAAGACACAGACATCAAAACCCAGGAAGCACAGAGGACTCCCATTAGATTCAACAAAAACCGACCATCAATAAGACATCATAGTCAAATTCACAAAATAATCAGGCAAGGAAAGAATCATGAAAGTAGCAAGGGACAAAAAGTCCTTAACCTACAAGGGAAGACAGATCAGGTTTGCAGCAGACCTACCCACAGAAACTGGGCAGGCCAGAAAGGAGTGGCAGGATATAGTCAATGTGCTGAATCAGAAAAATATGTAGCCAAGAATTCTTTATCCAGCAAGGCTGTCATTCAAAATAGAAGGAGAGATTAAAAGTTTCCCAAACAAAAATTAAAGGAGTTCATGACCACTAAACCAACTCTGCGAGAAATTTTAAGGGGAACTCTCTGAGGGGAGAAAAAATGAAGAAGGAAAAAAAAGACCAAAAGCAACAAAGACTAGAAAGGACCAAAGAACACTACCAGAAACTCCAACTCTCCAGGCAACAAAATGGCAATAAATGCATATCTTTCAGTACTCACTCTAAACGTCAATGGACTCAATGCTCAATCAATAGACATAGGGTAACATAATGGATACGAAAACAAGACCCATCTATATGCTGTTTACAAGAGACCCATTTTAGACCTAAAGACACCTTCAGATTGAAAATGAGGGCATGGAAACCATCTATCATGCTAACGGTCACCAAAAGAAAGCCGGAGTAGCCATACTTATATCAGACAATCTAGACTTTAAAATAAAGACTGTAACAAGAGATGAAGAAGGGCATTATATCATAATTAAGGGATCTATCCACCAAGAAGACCTAACAGTTGTAAACATTTATGCTTCAAACGTGGAGACACCCAAATGTATAAATCAACTAATCACAAACATAAAGAAACTTATTGATAATAATACCAGAATAGTAGGGGATTTCAACACCACACTTGCAGCAATGGATAGATCATCAAAAAGGAAAATCAATCAGGAAACAATGGCTTTGAATGATACACTGGACCAGATGGACTTAACAGATATATTCAGAACATTTCATCCTAAAGCAGCAGAATGCACATTCTTCTTGAGTGCACATAGAACATTCTCCAGAATAAACCACATACTGGGACACAAATCAGTCCTCAACAAGTACAAAAATATCGAGATCATACTGTGCATATTTTCAGACCACAATGCTATGAAACTCGATATCAACCACAGGAAAAAATTTGGAAAGGTAACAAATACTTGGAGACTGAAGAACATCCTACTAAAGAATGAATGGGCTAACCAAGAAGTTAAAGAGGAAATTAAAAAGTATATGGAAGCCAATGAAAATTATAAGACCACAGCCTGAAACCTCTGGGATGCAGCAAAGGCAGTCATAAGAGGAAAGGATATAGAATCCAGGCCTTCCTAAAGAAGAAAGAAAGGTCTCAGATAGATACACAACCTAAACTTACACCTTAAAGAGCTGGAAGAAAGAACAACAAATAAAACCCAAAGACAGCAGAAGACAGGAAATAATAAAGATTAGAGCAGAAATCAATGGTATCAAAACCAAACCAAAACAAAAACAACAACAACAACAACAAAAAACCAGTAGAACAGACCAATGAAACCAGAAGCTGGTTCTTTGAAAAAATTGACAAAATTGATAAACCCCCTATCCAGTTTGATCAAAAAGAAAAAGGACCCAAATAAATAAAATCAAGAATGAAAGAGGAGAGATCACAACCAACACTGCAGAAATGCAAACAATAATAAAAACATATTATGATCAATTATATGCCAATAAAATGGGCAATCTGGAAGAAATGGAAAAATTCCCAGAAACATAAAAACTACCAAAATTGAAACAGGAAGAAATGGAAAATTTGAACAGACCCATAACCAGTAAAGAAATTGAATTAGTAATCAAAAATCTCCCAAAAAACAAGAGTCCAGGGCCAGATGGCTTTCCAGGGGAATTCTACCAAACATTTAAAGAAGAGTTAACACCTATTCTCTTGAAGCTGTTCTAAAAAATAGAAATGGAAGGAAAACTTCCAAACTCTTTCCTTGAGTCCAGCATTACCTTGATTCTAAAACTAAACAAACACCCCACTAAAAAGAACGATAGACCAGGTTCCCTGATGAACATGGATGCGAAAATCCTCAACAAGATACCAGCCAACTGTATCCAACAATACATTAAAAGAATTATTCATCATGACCAAGTGGGATTTGTACCTGGGATGCAGGGCTGGTTCAATATCTGCAAAACAATCAATGTGATACATCACATCAATAAAAGAAAGGACAAGAACCACTTGATCCTCTCAAAAGATGCAGAAAAAGCATTTGACAAAATACAACATCTTTTCTTGATAAAAACCCTCAAGAAAGTAGGGATAGAAGGATCACACCTCAAGATCATAAAAGCCATATATGAAAGACTCACTGCTAATATCATCCTCAATATATATCTGATGAACCCTGCCTTTCTACAATTTTATTATTAGTTAAGTGTAACATTTTTACAGTAGTTGTCAATGAATAAAACTGCTGACATAGAGATTTTAGGTCTTTGACTATCAGAATAGGAGAAAAGATGGGGATAAAGGCCAGGTTATGGAAATCTGAGAATAGAAGCATCAAGTTGTCCCTGTGCTATGAATTGAGAAGCCCAATGAATCCAACCAGCAAAATATCATCATTTTTCAAGAGACAATGAAGTACAGGTGGAAAAAACCCAAAACACTAGGAATCAAAATACTCAAGTTTTAGTCTCAGTTCCCAGTTGAGTGACCTTGGAAAATTTATTTAACCTCTCTGGGCTTCAGTTCCATCTATGTAATGAGAAATTGGGCCAGAGAATCTCCCATATCTTTTCCAGCTATAATCTATTTATAGATTTATTTTCTGTATTTACTTCTCTATTTTGAAATTTGCTGCTATTAGAACTCTCCTTCAAATTAGGCCAAAATGCCAGGGCCTTGATCACCAGAAGTCACTAATCCTTACTTGGGTTAGAATGAATGCTTTGGTTAGATTACCAAACTTCTCTGTTTGTAAGTAAGAAGATATAGTAGGTTTCAAATATTAGGGTGAAGTAGGATGACTGAATTGAATTTATAGATCCCAATGTATTCTATCCCAAGATTGGATAGACAAAATTTCATAGCACACATATAACTATGGAGGTTGTAGAGGCCATAGATGTGATAAGCAGACCCTAAGTGACCAGGAAGTGCCTTAAAGCTATAAAGAGGAAAGCAGATCTTTGTGATGTGCTCCAGCATGAACTTTGGCCCTAGATTTCCTGGAAGTATATACAAATAGGTGATAAAAAGGACAGGTTGAAGATAACAGGATACTAACCAGGAAGTGATTGCCAAAAGATAGTGTCAGAAAGAGCCAGCAACATGGAGTCCCTATTATGTATCAGGTTTTGTTCTGACCTTTACAGGGATCACATCCCATAATCCTCCCAACAATTCAATTTTTTTTAAGTTGGAATTGTGATCCCATTCATAGATGAGGAAATAAAAGTTAAGGAACTTGCTCATTACAGCGACCGCCACACTTCCAATCACTGACAAAGAAGCAAATAATTGTTCAGTCAATTTAAGATTCATCCGAGTGAAAATAAAAATAACAAGTCTTGGTAAAGTATCGCTGGAATTTTCTTTCTCCCAGGGCACTAGCCTCTTTCTAGTGAGGCCCTCCCAGGGATAAGATTTTCTTCTGTTGGTCACTAGACTGTCTCCTAAAGTAGATATAACCTGTAAGCCTTAGATGTGAGAATAGCTAATGCAGTTTGACAATACAACAGTTTGATTTTAGCTTTTCTTTAAAATTAAAGATGTGATTGTCACTTTGCCTAATTTTCAAGTATAAATAGATAATTTTGGGGGGTGTAGGTGATAGCTAACCCTTATCTATCTGAACTCAAAATTTTAAAGTCTTTAGTGGTCCAACCCACCCCTGGACACCAGTTATTTTTGACATGATTAGAGGTCAGGCCCTTGCTTCCCTGACCATTACCACAATCAAATACAAGTGTGTGCATGTGTCTGTGTGTATATGTGTGAATGCAATGCAAGCATGATTGTGGGATCACATTCATTTATAAATTAAAGTTTATGTAAATTTTTATTCACACTTTATGAGTCTTGGTCTCTGTATAAGTGTCTACTCATTTAGAAGAGAAACAATCTACTCTAGCTGCACCTCTGGAATTAGAAAGCTTGTCATTAGACTAACATTAAGCATCTTTGAAAACATAATGTAAGTCTACACAAGGATAGATTTTTAATGTCACAGCCATTGGAAAATAGAATAATACCTAGACTGGCAATAAAAGTATAAAAGAGGAAAAGGACAAAACACGTTCTCAACAGACAAGTTAGAATATGAAGTTGTGAAGACAAGAAGAACACCTAAACAGATGACAGAAAATGACATCAGAACAATAATAAAGAAACGAAGGGAAAGATTTCAAAGGTATTAAACAGATAAGGATACCATGCATGAAATAGAAAGAAAGAGTACAAAACCAAAAGTCAGTCTAGAATGCAGTCCTACAACATGCAAAAAGGGAGCTCAAGGTCCTTCCAATTCTCACATTCTATAGTTTATGACTGTGTAATTCTAAAACATTTGCTTAATGAATTATCTTCAGTCCCCAACTGACACATCTTTCCAGGCACACAAGGGCTGCTGATTCCCAGGCTCCAGTTGAGAAGGACAAACCTCCTTTCTGGGTTCCACTTGAATTCAGAATTTAACATAGAGCCCATGTGTATCCCACATTTAAATCTTGTTCTTTTTTGACAGGTTGACAGGTGTGGTACATATAGAAATCTACAAAAATATGAACAGACAAACTTCAAAGACTATTGAAGGTCTGGCCTGTCAGATGGCTGGAGGGATGGAAAGTACCCCAGACCCCAGCACTCTAAAACTTTCTAATGAGAGGAGCAACATAAATATTACACACTTCAAACCACCAATGTTATAAACTGCCTCACAAGAGCTGCTCACAAACATGTCCTTTAACAGGAAAAGCTCGCCATGAATCTTTCTTGCAGGCAGTGCACATTTTAATGAATGCTAACATGTTTGCAAACATAATGAAAATAGTATTTCCCACAGAGCAGTGTGAGATTATTTGAATAAAATATCTGCCTTTGGACATGAGTCTCAGCCGATGATCGCAGTAGGATCTGTGCTTTATTTGTGGATTAGAAGCCACAGTGCAAGATGGACATGTGCTTTATGAGTACTGGCTGTGGCAACCTCTCACCCGCTGACATCTGCCCAGATTGCTCCTGGTTTTAAATCTCTGCATCTGAATTTTAGAAGCTAAAACTTTGGCATTGCTAAAGAGCCATGCCTCTAAAAGGGAAAGTCTCACGAGGGGATGAAATTCAATACCAGAATTTCAAATATTTTATCATTGTAGAACAGAAACCAACACAAGAAAGGGAATACAATGAAAATGGCTGGAACACAGGACCCCAACAAACTGAAAAATGGTGGCATTTCAATTATAATGGAACTACTACACCCTTGGGAAGGATTAACACATGTCTCATAGGCAGTTGCCTTGATTGGAAGATACCTTCTTCACTCTCAGGGAGCAGGTTCTAGATCCTATGGCTCTCTAATGGCATATAAGACTGTGTGTTTGCCAAGTGAATGCATAAATCTGGGGGTATTTGTTCCCGCAAAAAAAATTGCTTCAGACCCCAGCCCACATTTCCCTCCAAATCCCTCCTACTTTAAAAATTCTTTAATTACTTCTGTATGCATTTGGTGTACATCTGGCTTGTGTCATGGGCCTTTCTTCAATAATGGCCCATTTTCCTTTGAACAAGGCCCGGCTTAGACATGCCTATAAGCAGAAGCTACAACAGAAAGAATAGGGAGCTAGAGAGCCGATTGGACATCAGGAAGCAAAAGATAACTTGAACTTATAAAAAGTCATAAGAATACACACAAAAAAGTTCAAAACTTGGACCGCACAAGAAAGCAACTGCCACAGATCATTTCTGAAAACTCAGTGGTTTAGCACAATAGAATTTTATCTGTCAATCTCACAAACCCCAATTGACTAGGGTGGGGGTGCCTGTGGGTGTTGGGCTCGAAGCCATCCTCAGGGCCCCATGCTGACACAGTCATCTTCCTTCCATACATAGTTTCCAAAGTCACTCTGGGTGTCAGGATGTGGCAAGAAAACTTGGGAAGGGAGACAGTGGAGAGTCACCCAAGAAGTGCTTTGAAACAGGCCTGTAAATGGCTCACCTTTCTTTTGCCCGCATCTCAATGGCCAGTACTCAGTCACATACTCACACCTAAAGTGAAAGGAGGCTGGAAAATGTAGTCCAGTGATGCTCTAATAAGGTTTGGCAAAACCACCTCACTATACCCAACTAATTTGGAATAAATTCTTGGTATGTTTCAGAGGAGCTTGACCTGATTTTTACTACATGCAAACTAGTAACAAGTAACAGTAATGTCTGATGATAGATATTAGATTTTTAATACTTTGGGTTTTTTTTTAATTTTTTTAAGTTTATTTATTCTGAGAGAGAGAGAGAGAAAGAGGGAGAGAGAGAGTAGGGGAGAGGCAGTGAGAGAAGGAGAGGGAGAATCCCAAGCAGGCTCTGCACTGACAGTGTGTAGCATGATACAGGGCTCAAACTCACAAATCCTTGAGGTTCATGACCTGAGCCAAGATTGAGTTGGACGCTTAACTGCCTGAGCCACCCAGGTGCCCCATAGATTTTTGAATACTTTCAACTAATTTTTTGATTCCCCAAATTAGAATTAATTGGAGCACAGTGACAATGTTTAATGCAATATACTCATTTAGGGCCAAGATCATGCCTGTTTTCCTATCCACTATATCTTGACAACCTCAAGATGAAAATATGTGTTCAATGTATGACCTCATTGATAAATGTATGTGCTCAAGAAATATTTCTTATATAGATACAAGAAACCTCTACCTTAAACTCAAACTTAAAATTGTCTATTCCCATCATGTAGTGGCCAAGATAACTTTTTTTTTTGATAAACCAAGAATTATGTCTTTGGCTTGAGGGAAGCATAAAACTGGCTTCCATGTCTTGTATATGTGACAGGCCCCTAGAATTCCTAGAAACAGACCTGGAACCCATAGACAAACCCAAATACCATGAGTTTATAATACATCTGAGAGTCTCCAACCTATCATCTTCAGCAAGAAGAGGCAGCTGGAGCATGGGCTCTGGAACTAGTCATCAGAGTCTGAATCTGACTTTACCAATCACTATAATGTGACCTGAGGCAACATGGTTAACTTCTTTCTGGTTCTACTTTACTCTCTGCACATTGTTGCTGGAAGGATTAAAATAACTACCAGATGTTGGGGCATGTGGGTGGCTCAGTCAGGTAAGCATTAGACTTTGGCTCAGGTCATGATCTCACAGTTTGTGAGTTCAAGCCCCACATCAGGTTCTGTGCTGACAGCTCAGAGCCTGGAGCCTGCTTTGGAAGCTGTGACTCCCTCTCTCTCTCTGCCCCTCCCCTGCTCATGCTCATGCTCTGTCTCTCAAAAAATAAATAAACATTAAAAATTTTTTAAAAATAATTAATAGATGTAAAAGCACTTACAAGAGAGACTATCCAATAGTAAACACCTAGTTAATATTAGCTGTAAATGATGGCATGCATATGCCTTTGCAGTAGCTGAAGTAAATTATGGTCAGGATTGCCCCATCTGCAATTTCTAATACTCATGAATATCTTTATCAGACCTGCCATGTTGTCAGAATTATGGTTTGCCTTTGAAGTGAACACTCCCCTTAATCCATTTGATATCCAAGGTTGCAAGAATAAACACTAAACTTTGGAGAGTATTTACTATTTTCCAGACAATTTACATGTACTTCCTTACTGACAGTTACAGAAGTTTAAGTATTTGCTCATGTACCACAGTAAATAGGAGAGCTTTAACTTGAAGACAGAGAATCTTATACTAGAATCTGTGTATTTTTCAAGGGTTGGGCATCATGATTTCCTACAGGCTCTTGGAAAAGACACATCACATTATTGGGGCATCCTCCACAGCACCACCCAAAGCATTCACACATTCAGTAGACTCTCCCCAAGTACATATAGAATAGATGGATACATGGGTGAGTGGATGAGTGGGCAGTAGCTTGATACATGAACCATGGCACAACATTTGTCCTCCCAAATTCGGATACCAGAAAATTTCATCACAATAAATTAAATTTAAAAACCTCCAAGTGCCTTATATCATGATCAATTCAAGAGCACAAATGGAGTGAGTAGCATCAACGAGGAGGCCATTCTAAAACAACTTGGAATGTCTTCACTTTCTTGGACTCCCTGATGGTGAAACAGGCTCCTGATTGCTTAGCACACCTATCTGTTGAATATTCACACTGATGGAGGGGGGTAGCGATGCAGAAAATACAGAACATCAGATAATCCAAAGTCATTTATATTTGGCTCAGGAATGCTTTGCATAATAATTTTGCAGCTGATTGATCCTCCAGGGTTTGTTTGTGCTGATATTAAGGCAGTTTTCATTCTGAGAAAATGCTGACAGGATAGAGTGGGGTGTAAGGGTAAACATAAATGTGAGAAACTCATTCATTCATTCATTCATTCACTCATCAGGTCCTAGATGAGAGCTTATTTATGCCAGGCATTGTGATAGGTATTAAAGATAAAAAAGAAATGAGGGGGGCACCTGGGTGGTTCAGTCTGTTAAGCTTCTGACTCTTGATTTCAGCTCAGGTCATGATCTCATGGTTCACAGGTTCAAGTCCCATATCAAGCTCAGTGCTGACAGTGTAGGGCCTATTTGAGATTCTCTCTCTTTTCCTCTCTCTGCCCCTCCCCCATGCTTGCTCGATCTGTCTCTCTCTCTCTCTTTCTCAAAATAAATAAACGTAAAAAAAATAAATGGGATATTTATAGTCTTGGCCCTGGAGATATTTACAAATACATAAAATTAATAGTTAGCCACATGTCATTTCAGTCCTGTGAATAGATATGCCACTATGCCCCAGATTCATCTGTCATCTACAAACACATTTATCACATCTGAAGTAAAAGTTAGCTTAGATATAGATATTTACAAACTCAGGTTATAGCACTGATTCTCATGAAGTAATAATAGTAGACACATATGATACTACTAGAGTCTAAGACTGTTCTAAATGCTTTAAATGTATCAGCTAATTTAGCTCTGACAAAAATACCTGTAAGAAGTAATATTATTATCACCCCCATTTTACAGGTGAGAAAACTGAGGCTTAGAAAATAAGTTGCCTAAAGCAACAAAGTTTTTTGGTGGCAGGGCTAAAATTTGAGTCTAGGCAGCCTGCCTCCAGAACATGGGTTCTTATAACCATAATCTGCTGCCCTCCTCCATCAAAATGCCAAATTCCATGAGACTTAAAGATTATCATTGATCCTTGTAGAAAAAAAAATTTAAATTAGATCCTCATCTTCACACCTACAAAAGTTAAATTTCATTTATTAGAAAACTTTAAGCATATGGTATTAAATTTTTTGAAGAAAGGTAATAACTGAAAGAAAATATCTGCAAACTATGTTACAAAAAAATCATTAGTATAACCTACTAGGAAAGTGAGGAAATGATATAAAGAATTCACTGAAGAAATTCAAGTGGTCACTAAATGTTAAACTGATGTTCAAACTAATTAGTTACCAAAGAATAGCAAATGAAAAAAAAAAAAAAAAAAAAAATATATATATATATATATATATATATATATATATATATATATATATATATCAAATTAGCAAAAAACCTACAGCCTCAACCACACTAACGCACTGACCTGGATGTGGAAAAACAAGAACTCTCATACATTGATGCTGGAAGTAGAAATGGGTAGAACCGCTTTGGAGAGCAATTTGGCACAATCTAGTAAAAGGGTCCACCCCTGCAGCTTCTCATTTCTGTTAACCTTGAAAACGGATCTTGCCTGACAAAAACTCTTGTAAGGACACATATGCCAAGATACTCGTTGCGGCTTGATTTGTAATTATGGACAAGTGGAAAGCAATGTAAATACTTCTAGGGAAAGGAATAAATGAAAAGAAATCCTGTCCCAACCTAGGATACTAAAACAGTAGTAAAAGTAGGACTTAGTGTTATATCTGTTTATTTCAACATCTGTATGCAGTGCAGAAAGTGAAAAAATCTGATACTACACATGCACATTTGGGAAAAAACAGTATACATGGATGCAAATACACGTGTAGAGAAATATGAACCAAGAGCCGGAAGGGCACATCCCACATTCTCACCAGTAATTGACACACATACAGACCCAGGTGAATGGAATTGGAGATCGAAGGAAGCTTCAACTTTGTCTTAGTTTTTCCATAAAAGGGCTCACACAAATATGACCAAAAACTAATTTTAAAAAATGAGTCTGGAGTGGCAGAAATCTGGTGTTTTAAGTATTAACCTGTCTAATTTGTATTTTTTATATAATTTTCAAAGACAAAGAACAAAGATGAGGACATCCTCTTGGGGAGGGATATTTTTATTTAAACTTGAATGTGAACTAGTCCTCATCTACTAGATGACACAAACTACTTTCTGCTTTGGTTATAGTCATTTGTACACATGCCTTACTTCTTGTACTAGACCAAGCTCTTTAAAGCCAGGATTCAGATCTGTGTCAGCTCTGAAGTTCCTCTAAATCACACACACGCAGCCATGTGTGCGTGCACACATGTACACGCGTATACACACGTGTGTGTATATGCATGTACATATACACACAATCACATACCAATTCCTGTATGTGTGCATATGCTTACACATTTACACAAAACCAAACCGTATCTTGTATATAGAGTACTTCCCATAAACACTTATGGAATGAATAAAGAGTTTGGATAAACTACTCTTTCTTTCAATAACTTGACCTGATATTTTTTTCTGCTATAACAAAGTCAACTTGGACAGGATTGGGGCAACAGGTGACTAACCAATCCTCTCTCACTCAGGTAATTCATCTATTTCAGAGGTTATAAATAGTTTTTAGCAGTTACTATTTTTGTAAATGGCATCTTAATTCGAAGCATAAACAAAAACATAACAGGAAGAGCTTCTTTGGTTGAAGCAGGGGAAATGGTTCTATGCCACTCCCAAATACACACACTTCCCCATCTCACAATTCAGAAAAAAAGTGCCAGAAAACCCTCACAGTGCAGCAAACAGAGTGTAACACGTTGCTGTATTTATAGTGAAAATAGCATCGTGTTCCAATGCACCGCTAGCAAATGGCTTGTGCAAGAAGTGTTGATGTTTTCCTGTGTCTTTTGCTGTTCTATGCATTAACTTGGCCTTCCTTTCAGCCCCACCCTATCTCTCCTTTGAAACCATTGTCTCCTTGACATGAAAAATGTACTTCAGAAAGCCTAATGGCTAATTACATCAAAGGGAAGAAAGTCCAAACCTCAAACAAGGAATGATTAACTGCGCAAGCTTTAACGGAAGTTATCACACCCTCAAAACTACTCCTCTTCTTTAATAAAAATGTTTCCAGTAATTTATTTTCTGACAAAGTTTGTGTTCTCTGCCCAGGAGTGACTCCTGTTTTGTTCACTCCAGGGTTGTACCCTATCTATGGCTGGCCCTGACCATGGGCAAAACAGGCAGCCACCTACATAATATGATTTATGCAAATACAGCACATTGAGGGAATACATACCAGGCCTCATGGGAGAGGAAATCCTGCTTGCTTCAGTGGTGTTTCCCAGGTTGTGTTGCATGGCATCTTAGTGGGTTTGCATGAAATGCAAAAAACAATGGTAAGGGAAGTTGTTCCGTGATCAAATAACCATGTGAAATTTGGGGCTACACAAAAGTAACAATTTTAATTATTAACAGAGATTTTAATACTCTATTTATTCTTAAAACAGGTACCAGGGAAGATTATGTATACATGCATTTTCCTTCTAAAAGCTCCTTGAAAATAAAGACTATGTCTCTAATAGTCAACAGTATATTCCCAACACTTAGCACATTGCCTTTAATATAACAGACACTCAGTAATGTTCTTGAATAAATTAGTAAATCACTAACCACCATCATTGTGAATAATGATATTTTTACACTCTACAATGACTTGAGTGCCTTCATAAGGTGCACCTTAACTATGCCTCAAAAGAATCTCACAGAAATGTAAGACAAGAGTAAAAATCTACACGTCACACATTAGGAAGCTATGGGTCAAAGAAGTATCAAGGAAGAGAAAAAGAAAGAAATTAAAATTTCTGAGGATCTACTATGCCACTACACTACACCCAGGATCTACTTGCCAACTTCTTGATATACATAATCTCCTTTTATCCTCACAGCAGTCCTATAAAGTTCCTGTTACAGGTGAGGAAATTCAAAGTTCCAGGATTGACTAAACTCACCCCAAAGACACATAAGGAGGCAATGGAAGCACTAAGGGTGGTTCCTGGGTCTTCTGATCCTGTTCCTTGACTTACGTTTAGTTCAACTATTCCTCACTAGAAAACACACACACACACACACACACACACACAAGAATCACACACACACACACAAGAATATTGGGGGCAAAGAAGCAAACAACCTTTGAATAAACATGAAACAGCCATGTCTAAAATATCATACAGACATCTGGGCATTTTGCATTTTAGTTTATTTATGGATTATCTTTATTTTTCAGATTTTGCTAGAAATGATTCAAAGATCACAGAGTCCATGGTATGAGAACAATCTGAAAGAATTAGAATATATGAACTTGAAAAGATGGTGGCTGAGGATAGACATGATTGATAAATCAACAATATAAATTTTTTCATTGCATCCTGAAATACTATAAAGTCAGGTAAATCTGGGTACACTACAGTGATATTAAAATGATGCTTCAGAGTAAATGCTTAAGGTCATGATGCCATGAAAGATAAAAATGTGGATATTCATAGGCTGCTTCTTATATGCTTGACTGTACTAAGCGTTTTATGTGGATTGTCTCAATTAAATCTTCAAACAACCTTGTGAGGTATTTAATTTTATACAGATAAGGAATCCAAGGCAGATGAGAGTTAAGTAACTTGGCCATAGCAACACAGGTAGTAAGTGGTGGGGCCAGAAAAATAATTATGATACTCTCTTTCACACTTAATGAACTTAGCAATCAATTTCAATGGGCTTTGATATATATCATCTCTATTCCTAACATCAGCACTGTGAGGTAGGTAAGTAGGCATTATTATGCCCATGTCACAGAGAAGGAAACTGAGGCTGCATCCAAGGCAAGATCACACAACTAGTAGTGAGAAGAACCAGAGAGAATCCAAGTCTCCAGACTCTTACCTCATTGCTCTTTCTATTTCATATTCATTATTATCTCTCTCAGAGCAGAATATTAGACAAACACTCTTATGGCTGAGGCTACACACATTGCCCCAAGTCTCTCTACTCAGGGCAAAAGTCAGAAGAGCCTCTGTGTGAGGCCTTGGGCATGTTATTTAGTGCCCTCGCACAATCTCTCCCACTTCTCTCAATCTCTCCCTCGCACAATCTCTCCCACTTTTCTCCCAAAAAAAAAAGCATTTTGGGTTAAGCAATGCAAAAGAGACAATGTCTACAAGGAGATTACTGCTGAAACATATTTTGTCTCAAAAATGAACAAAGCTTCAGTGATCTCCTCTGGCTTTTTTCCAAAAGCACCAGCTACTTATTCTAAGGATGGGGTGGGTGGCTATTTCAACCAAAAGGAAGAACCAGCCCTAACCACACACCATCCCGAGGTAGGACAAACAAGTGTGAACTCTCAAAACAGCAATTGCCCATCATCACAATTGTGTTTTCTTCACTCAGTATAGGTGGAAACTCCAATTTTAGTAAAAATAATCAATACGAGAAAGGCCAGGAATATCTAAAGATGACTAACTGGAGGAAATCTTGTGATAGTAAAATCTGGAAAATCCATAGCTGGCTCCCGGATTTGCCGTAATCATCACATTATATTATTTCTCCCTATGGATCTTGGAAGAGGCTGCAGATTCCATCCACTCCATTGTACCACTTTATCTACTTAATTTCATCCCACCTTTACCTAAAATGTCTTCATTTCTAAAGACAGAAAAACGTCTAAACTTTATTAAAATTTTACGCTAATGAATGGTCTCTGGTGTTGGTTCCTCATTCAACAAGCACTTGTAAAACATGCACTAGTCCTATGTTCTACAAAAAAAGAGACAAATAAGGCACCACCAGCTCCTAAAACATCAACAGCATTGTGCTGTAAAAGACATTTCTCATCCCTCTGGCCAGATATGAATGCTACGGAGACAAAACTGTAGGTCTCAACATTCTTAGTCTTGTGCTCTCTTAAGTTTTCCAACTTCTCATTATGTAATCTATTTGTTGTATGGGGGTTTCCTGTAACATAGGAAGTGATGGCAGTGGAGATGGTTAGAAGATGGATATAAAAAGTGTGATAGGTTAGCCTATAACTGGACCTGGTGGCTGACATTGGCTTAGAGAATGTGCAGGGCGAAGAGGGAAAAGAAGTCAAAAGTGATGCCTAGGATAGCTAGAGCGGTGGTTCTTCCCAAGACAGCGACTACCCAAAGTAGTTTGTCTAGAAGGAGGTGGAGGGTGTCAGGGGGAGATGAGCCTGGTTCTGAATGTGTTGAGTCTGAAGAGTTTATGGAATGTCTAGCCAAAAGAACATAATACCAATGTAAGCTTGTAGGGTCTGAAGTTCAGGAAGAGATTCAATGTCTTGGAGGCCCAGAGATAAAGAAGTTCTCCTAGAGAAAGTGTGGAAAGTAAGAAGGGTTCTGTGGTCAGAGCCCTCAGGAACGACGACATTTGAGACTGCAAGTGACCTTGAGAAGGAATAGCCAGCAAGCAGAGGAAAATCTGTCAAGAAAGATGTTGAGAAACCAAGGAAACACGTCATACGGAGAAGGAGAGTGTATTCAGCTATGTCAATTGCTTTTGAGATGTCAGTAGTCAACCTTGAAAAGTGTCCCTACCAACATACAATGAACACTTGCCGATCCTGATCACTACCCTTCCCATATATGTTGAAAAAGCATGTATCTGGCCTTGTTCTCCAGACTCCCTGGCCAAGGCCTTAGAAAAGAGGCCAGGCCATTCACAACCATTGTCTGCCTTCTCTGACCTCCTCATCTTTTCCCTTTCTGTTGGGGCTAGCATCACAGCTAGAAATGTTGCCCTAATAAAGTCAGTTAAGCTTATTTTTAAGTTAGTTTAGTTTAGTTTTCTTCTTCCATAGAAGACTATAATTTCCCTCCAAATTGAATCCATATCCTAGAACTTGGCAATACTAATCACCTGAGAGAGCATCCATGAAAACATGAAAAGTGAAGCTTTTCATGAAAAGTGAAGCATACAACAAATGCTTAATAAATGCTAGCCAAATAAGAAAATGCTTGAACAGCTGAGATAGTCAAGATTCTAACTTTTTCATGTTTTAAAATATTTCCTTATGTCCGGAAAAAGATTGTTAATAACCTCAAGAGCCATGTGGCACGTGTGCATGTGTGTGCGTGTATGTGTGTGTGTGTGTGTGTGTGTGTGTGTGTGTGCGCATAAGCCATTTGTGACAATTGGCAACATAGAATGGTTACTGACTTGGAGGATTAAGTTATGAATGATACAGCATAGAGAAAACCTGAAAGAACACATTTTTAAATGCAAGGTCTGAGTGCTGATTGACATACTTTGTACGATAGTAAAATCTGGCAGGTGCATTAACTTGCATTCCTCTGATCTGTACACATCCACACTTGTCTTCTTAGGGTACTTGGTAATAAGCTTCTTTAAAGATCCCTGAGTAAGCACTGCAGATAATATCTGGAGTATGTAGCACTCAGTCCTTTTAGAATGGCTTTTTCCTGCTCCTTTCGTTTTCTTAAGAAAATGTCAGTTTAATCATTTCCTAATGCTTTGATAATGTGTTTCTTTACATAGCTGTAGAACACTCACTTCAGTGTTTTAAAAGCATGAATGTAGATGTAAAAGTGCCAGTTAAATGAGATTACTTTTTCCTAATGAAATAACCAAAGAGGAGTTTAAAGTTTCCTAAACTTATATGACATTTTCAGAGCAAATAATAAAGTTCTAGCCCTCCAGTGTGTCTCTTATTCATGAGACTAACATTTCAATACCATATCTTGCTGTAACACAATTATTGGAAAATAGGGAATTTGTTTATCTGAAACAATCTGTCATACATTAGGTGGATCCGCTTCCAGGTGAGTGAAGATTTTTAGCAGCATTAGACAATAAAGAGAAGGACACCGGCACCATACAGGTTGGGAATGTACCATCACCATTACCCTGACACGGGACTGACCTTAGCAGGATTAGCAGGGCCTTAACAAACTCAGCCTTTGGGGAGGCAGGTGACAGTATAAAACATAAAACATCTAACTCAGCAAGTGAGAAACAAATAGAAGAAAGCCTCATGTGGCAGAAAGCCTCATGATGGAGAGGTGACTATGTTTCTGCTTAATCTCTGTATGTAATCCATCTCAGTGTTTCCTCTTGGAAACAGAAGCCTAGTCCTGTGGGTTGGGACAACATGGCTAGATTGGGGGCAGGAGTAGGGAGGTGGAGAAAAAGGGGCAAGTTGCTTATATGAAGCCCAGTATGGGAGGCAGAGCACAGCAGGAGAAGCTGAGAAGAACACCAAGAAAAATCATACAGTCATGGTCCAGACCCTGTTCAGGAGACAGTAGGTCTGGCAAAGGCCGGGGAAAAGTGCCAATTTCTTGGTCAAGCAAGTTGAAGTTCAGGGTAGCACTATGAAAACTTGCCACTCTAAATCTGACTTGTTACCTAAAGTGAGAACCCACCACTGGGGTCAAGAAAACCTCCGGGTACTTGGAGCCCTCCCTAGCACTTGAGATTCAGAGATAGTATCCATGAAACTTATTCTGGCCCCAAACAAATATTGAGCCACCAAAAAAGTTAAAATGCACACAGTGCTGGTAGGATTGGGTTTAGGAATGTGACAGGGTGGAGCCTGTCAGGAACAGTGGACAGGGATGGGGGGAGACAGGCACTCATGATCTCCTGCTTGTTTAGATGATCTCCAGAAATCCCTTAGAACAGTATCTTTTCTGCTAGCATAAAGAGAGAGAAAGTGGCATTAACACAGTCTTTTCTATATAGTTGAATCCATAAACATACTGAAATAGATAAGCCACAATACTTTATAATACTTTTGTAACTCTTTGAGGTACTACAATTCAGTTTCCCACAGTATCTGGATCTATAAGAAAAGCTCATTTTAAGATCTCTGTTGTAACTAATGATACAAGTGACATTGTCTCTCTCACGAGCCACTGAAATATAGGAGTGTGGGTCTGAATTTCAGAAGGGACAATGGAAACTTTACTCTTCAAATTGGCCTTTGGAATGGTCATGCGTTCAGATTTATCAAGGAACCCTCAGGACTCCCTTTTGATAGAAGTTGATATAATCACAGCGAAGATTTTCTGTTCCCCCAAATTTTAAACAGCAAAACGAGCACTAACTTTCCCCTTATTATCTCTCTCTCCCTCTAAAGGATGAAAGACTGACTGTATTCCCAATACATACATGTTATGTATTGCAGATGGCCATTTCGTAGAGAATGTTCCTTTCTTTTACCTTCTGTCTTGATTGGCTTTCTAAAAATAAAAGTATCTCTTCTTGTGGCACCTGGGTGACTCAGGTGGTTGAATGTCCGACTCTTGATTTCAGCTCAGGTCATGATCCCAGGGTTTTGGGATCCATGTCTGGCTCCATGCTGAACACGGTGCCTGCTTAAGATCCTCTCTCTCTCTCTCTCTCTCTCTCTCTCTCTCTCTCCCCCTCTGTTTTCTGCCCCACTTGTGATCTCTCTCTCTCTCTAAAAAAATAAAAGTAAAAATAAAAGTATCTCTTCTAAAAGGTGTGGTTTTGCATTCAAATGCAGGGGCTGGTAACCGTGACTCATTGAGCTCCCCGGAATCATTTTCCCCTCTGGACTAGATATTCTGTCTCTCCCTCTAGATTTACTCTTGACCCTTTTCCACTCTGCTGTGTGCCCCAGGATCCTGACATCTGCGGACCACATCAACAGCTCTCCGTTCCTTCTGGCTTCCAGATGGGTTCAGCCAGTGGGGGGCACTGGCAGGAGATCAGAGGGCGAGAGGAAGGAGGGGTTTGGTGTTTACTGCCCTGACTCCTGCTCTGTGGAGCTCTGGTTGCCAGTGGTTGCCTTCCTGTGGGGAAGATCACAGCCCCTGCCAGGCAGCTTGGTTCAACTCACAGCTCTGTCCTCTTGCTCCTTCATCCCTAGGGGTGGAAACAGCTCCTGGTCATTGCTACCCCCAGGATGTTTACTCAGCCTTTAGGCTTCCCTTGAACCTACCCACATCTTTGAAAATGGTCCCTTCATTCATCTCTATTTGATTGCCTTCTGAGTGTACCATCTGTTTCCTGCCAGGCCCCTGAATGATACAACCTCTCTATTTACTTCATGGTTTCCCAACACTTTCAGGATATGCTGGTAGCCAACATCACAAAGAGGAGGTGCAACTCTTCCCTGGGTCTCCTGAAAGGCTTGCAAGGCACTCAGCTACAATTGAGGGTTAAAACAGAACCTGCGGATTATCTCTGGGTTTCAATTATCCTTGTTACCCTTATTCTATCTTGCACAGAGAATTGGGAATTGGCTATGTCAAGACTAAGTTGACGCACATCACAGAAGCTATATAGCAGTCTATCTGCTCATTAAGAGTTTTTTACTGAGTATGTCCCACTGATCTCCCACTTCTCGAAACGCTTTTGATGTGGGTTTAATTCTAAGTTCTGACAGAGAAAGGGTCTCACATCTTTGGTCCTCAGTGTAATCTTCACATGACTGTCAAAAATGCAACTATTTGTCCCCAGGCTTAAAGTGCCGGCTCCAAAAAAGGTCAAAGATTATCCCCAGGAACATGTACAACATTCAGGCACATAGTCAAGATCTTCATTTTATCTCACACTGTTGTTCAATCTCATGTTAATTTGGGTATCATATTTCCATTGGCCCAATCTATGCTAAGCACATTATAAAAACAGAATAATATGCAGTTCTTATTTCCTTTCTAAGACCACATGTCCACCTGCTGTGCTGTAGAAACATGAGTAGGCCAAATTTAAACCCCTAAAAAGGTAATGAACCATTTACCTAAGTAAAAGTCACTTTTCTTTAATAATTTTCACTTGTAACTCTTAGAATGCTTCTTATGGCCATCCTCAGTAGGTTACATTTGATTTAAAGAACAAGGTGACAAAAATAAAATCTTTTAAGAAGCAACAAATAGCAAGTCTTACCTAGTTAGTTATCAAGAAAATAAAATTTTTCTCCACATGGAACGTAGTTTTGCGTCGTTTTTTAAAACTTCTAGTCAAACATTATGTAAATAAAGTCTTTCATACTATAAATCCTCTTGTAAGTAATAAAATTCTCAATCTTTAACTGCTTTAAGAATTGGAGTCTCCTTGAAATTCGGGATCTCTCTAGAAATAACAGTTGTAGACAGCAATACCATTGCTAATTAATTTTTGCTAACAACACTGCTGGGAGATGAGTAGCTATTTTCCCTGATTTAGGGAGGATTGGTAACTTGGCCAAATTGTATTTTGAAATTTTGCTAGAAGTTCTGCAATTCTGGTGTCACGTTTATGCTCAATCCATAATTCATTTTCATTCTCTCTTCTTTTAAACTGCTAACTTTGAGGTTAAAGCAAATTGTGTAATTTTTTGGCCCTAAAATCAGCTGGAATTGCATAGGACCAGCTTCTTACAGTGTGGGCTTTTGGAGTCTCCAAGCATGGCTCAATTTTTAGTTCTGCAGCTACTTACAACTTATTATAGAACTAGTTACACAATGAGTTCTCTGTTGTTTTACAGTTACACACACACACACACACACACACACACACACACACACACGTACACATTAGGGTACCTATGACTGGGAGCACAATTAGGTCTCCATAGTTTATCACCATCTTGTAAAATAAACTGGCATGCACAAAATAAATGATGGCCAACTATGACTATTTCTATGATAACTGTTCTTTAGGAATTCTGTCCACAATTAATTAACTGCTTCCAAGCAGGGTGATATTGTTGAGCTGCATTGCCACATGATGAGATTTTTCACTCCAAATATGTGGAAAGAAAAAAAGTTCCCAACAATTGCTTTTCCTACAAAATAAATTATTTAAACATTTTGTGGAGGAAGTTTGAGAAAACCAAGCAGCTACAGCATAGCATAAAGCTGTGACCGAAGAATTGGGTTATAGCCCTGGCTTTGCTAATATGCTGCCTTTCATCTGGAGGAAATCAATAAAAGCCTTTTGGGGTTCAGTGTTCTTGCTGTTAAAAGCAGTTGGACTGAAATGAGTCCTGGGTTTGCATCAAACTTTCAACATTATGATTCAACCATTGGTGTGCACAGAATAGCAGTTAAACACCCAGGCTTTGGGATCTCTGCCAGAGTGTAAATTCTCACTCTGCCACTTAATCTCTGTGAACTTGGTTAAGTTTCTCACTTTCTGAGGCCTGAATTCCTCATTAATAAAAGGGAGATTCAGTGCTGTGCTGGAGCGGGCTCACATGGACTGAGGAAACGATTGTACACACATCTCTTCCCAACTTTATGTTCAGCGACATCACCCTGGTAGTTTGAATTGGCCACGATGGGAAAATTTACACCACAGAGAAGGAAATTGGCAAAAGCCACAAACAGAGCTCTCTGCTTTCCCCAGAGAGCCAGTTGTTAGACATTTACCAGCATAGCACAGCACTGGAGATGAAAAGAGTACTAATTTAATAAATGTTGTTGGGTGATTTTAGCGTTATAGGAAATAAATCATACAAATAATAAATCGTATACGACCATTCTGAATGCATATTATGCTTTCCATAAATATTATTTTCATTTTATTATAGGCTATCATCTATTTAAAAAGTTATAGGAAAACATGATGCTATTCTCACAAATCTTGCTGATTCTAAAAACAAGTAAAGCTCTACAAAATTTGCATGAGTCTCACTTTTGCTCAGTCACTAAGTTCCAAAACAAGGAAAAGAATTCCGTGTCTAATTCTGGTACTTACAGTTCCTCTGTGAAACGCTGGCCCTGATAGATGGTTTTCCTCTTTACAGTTTGAGCAAGGATTTGTCCTCTTTGGTTCTAGAATCTGCATACAGCTGGTAGCAGACCAATGATACATTTTTCCTAGTGTGGAAAAAGATTCCTAGATTATTTTATAGTCAACCCTGATCTCCATCTAACGCTCCCTGTCTCAGTCCATCTTGTTCTGGCCCGAAATCCAGGAGACTGCTTTCATTGCCCTGCTCCCTCACTTTTCGTTCCAGTCAATTTCACTTCCAAACTACCTCTCCAGCCTGCTTACCTTCTTTATCTCCTCTTCCACCACCGGTATTCAAACCTCTGGTGCTGCTGTGAGGACTGCTGAAAAGTCTCCTCCCTGCTCTCATTGCCCCCCCCCCACCCCCCAGCCTCTATTCTTCCAGCACACTCTTCTGCCCATGTCATTCTTCATTCTCCTGCTTGGAACCCACCAAGGCCTTCCCACTGCTTCTACAATGAAAGTGTGATCTTCCCCCATCCCACCAGTCCCTGTGCAGTCAGGTACCCTGCCTCCCACTGAGAGCTGTGCTCTAGCTTCTTGGACCTTCTTTCTGTTCCTTGAATGAGGCAAGCTTCCTCTGTCTGGGATATTGTCTCCCCCACTGCCTCCTTCTTCACTTTATCCTTCAGACCCCACTCCAAGTTAGTGTCATTTGATCAGGAGATCCCTGTCTGACTCCAAGGCTCTCTTTACACGTACCTAACAAAAGGTGTTCCAGTCCTTCAGAACACATATCTGCTTGCAATTTTACATTCATTGTTTTTATTAATTTTCCATCTATCTTCCCCACTAGACTGTGAGTTCCACAGGCTAAATTTATTTAGCTAATCACTATATCCTCTGTGACAAATACACAAATGGCACATATTTAGCTGAATGAAAAGACAAATTGCCAGGGTAAAGTGGTCCATCCAGACAATGGAATATTATTCAGCACTAAAAAGAAAGGAGCTATCAAGCCATGGAAAGACATGGAGGAAACTTAAATGCATCTTACTATGTGAAAAGCCTACATACTGTAAGAAGTCTACAGACTGCATGATTCCTACTACAGGACATTCTAAAAAAGGCAAAATTATGGATACAGTAAAAGATCTGTGGTTGCTTGAGGTTTGTGGAGAGGGCAGGATGAACACACAAGAGCATAGAGATTTTTAAGGAAGTACAACTACTCTGTGTGATACTATAATGGTAGACACATGTTACTATACATTTGTGAAAACCCACAGAAAATACTACACCAAGAGTGAACTCTAATGTAAACTATGGACTTTGGGTGATGATTATGTATGTGTCAATGTAGATTCATTGATTGTAATAAAGGTACCACTCTGGTGAGGGATGTTGATAATGGGGAAAGTTTGGAGGGGTGGGACAGGAATGTGGGTACTCTGTACTTTGCACTCAGTGTTGCTGTGAACTTGAATGGCTCTAAAAATAAAGTCTATTAAACAAACAAATGACTGCATGAATGAATGGGTGAACGAATGAGTAACTGAAAAAATCTTAGCTAGGTCTCTCATGCCAGGGGTCCCCGTGGCACATAAGGCAAAGTCCAAACTCTTTTCTACTGCTGAGGAAGCTCCACATGATCAGGATCCTATTAGCATTTTGCCTCCTTCTCACTAAACTCTGGTGACCCTGACCTCATTTATGGTCCTCAGGCACATCAAGCCCAGCTTTATTTGCTCCTAGAAAATTCTGCCTCTAGATGGCACATGGCTGCCTTCTTCCATCTTTCAGGCATCATACCTCAAGTGTGACCTCCTGGGAGAAATCTTCCCTGATCATCAAATCTAAAGTACCCACCCCTCCCCCTGACTATCCGATTTTAAATAGCTCCCTTCCACCTGTTTTATCTATTGCACTTAACTATGTGAAATAATCTTAGTTACATATTTCTTTTCTTACTGTCTTACCCACTAGATGGCAAATTCCATCAGAGCCTAGTCTTTATTTGTCTCCTTCACTGCTGTATACCCAGCATTCAGACATATGGCACATAATAGGCGCTCAATAAATATATGTCGAACGAATAGATAAATGTGATTTACTGCTTTTTATCTTCTTGGATTCCTTCCACATTTCTTTCTTCTCTTTGTCCCCCCCTTTCTCCTCAAAATTTAAATCTACATAGTGTCTATATTAATCTCTAATATGGTTTTGTAGGGGCCAAGGGCAGGCCAGCCCCAGATAAGTCACTTTGGCATGAAGATTATTTTGATTTAAAAAGCAATTGAAACCTAGCAGATTCAGTAAAAGCTCTTTACCTCCTCACTAAACTGCCTAAAAAGAATGTAAAGGACCTGTTCCAGGAAGAGAGCTATCACCACAGAGAACTACATTATGATATAAATTAGGTATGGCAGATAGGGAGAAACTTGGAAAGACCTATTTGATCAAAGTTCTCTATTTCCTACTCTTTCCGAGTGTCCAAACATGCATTTGTTTATGAAACATTTGCTCTTTTTTATCTTCTTGTGAACTCCATTCTTTTCCCTTAAAGTTCCAGATTCCTTCCCTTTCTTCTTAGTTCAGAACCACGTATATTTTACCTGTCTTTGGAATTTCATGTCCGTGCGGATTCCTCTTAGTATGAAATTAAATTTGATTTTCTCCTGTTAATCTGTCTCATGTCAATTTGATTTTTAGTCTAACTGAAAAGACCCATTAAAGGGAACAGGAAATTCTTATTCCCTGAAAGTTTTATGAAACTCAAATTTTTGCACCTTCTGTGGTGAAAGTGCTAAACCTTTAACAAAAAGGTTTAACTTAGTTTAACTGAAACCAACTTTCAGTTAAGAAACATAAAATCCTTATTACAGATATATAATCTTTTAAAACATCTTTATGCACAATCTTTACAAATACCTAAGAACATTTTGTATATTTGAGGAAAGGAAAAAAAAATTTCTATACTCTTCAAAATTCTTCTGGCTGGTCTAAGAATCAAATTGACATGAAACAGATTCACAGGAAAAAAAAGAAAACAAAAGTTTAATAACATGTAAACCTTCTGTATGCAGGAGAGAGACCCAAGAAAACTCAGCAATTCCCTGAAAAGCCTGAAGCCACCACCCGAAATACTATCTTCAGCCTAGAGACAAAGAAGATGTTGGGGATGGGGAGTCAGTTAAGGAAGGTAACTAGTAAAAGCACAATTAACAATAGGAGAGCTGTTACACAGGTTTAAGTCCAGTGCCTTCTGCAAACAGTAACAGTTCCTAGAGATTTAGAATCATCCTCGTCCTTCTGAGGGACTCAGGCTTGCAAATAGAGATTTCCCTTATAAATGTAAATGAATCTTACAAAAAGGTAACTTGTACTTGTTTTTCAAAGCTTCTCCTGTGTCTGCTGTTTCTTAGAAATAGCCAGCTTAAAATAACCAACACGCCAAAGAGGCATATTTTAGGGTAGCAACTTTTGCTCTCCTACGATAAAAAGGAGCATAATCTAAGACAGGACAGACTTGTTTTCATTCCAGTCTTAAGTAGTAGCTGTCCCCTGAAAATATAACTTTTGGTTAAGGTTAATATAATTTGAAGCACACAGAGTAATGCAAATTGGCTATTTTTTGGTACTAATTGTGTTATTTAGAAAAAGAGTTCACATGTTCCTAGCATGTGCTAGAGACTAGGATATAAAAACAGGACAGCGCCTGTCTGCATGAGGTCTATACTCTGAGAAAGGGATTCCTATGCTAAACTTTTCTTCATAAATAAAAGAGCAGGTATTTTTTCCCTTCTCCCTTCCATTTGCATTTATTTACATCTATATCTTCATATAAATTTCCAAAAATCAATGTACAATTGGATTTCCAGATTTTTTTCAGTACAGCATGCCCTCCCATCTTTTTTCTCTTTGAGATAATCATGTGATCCCTTAGGAACTTGTTTTCTTTATATGCAAAATTGGAGAAATAGCATTCTTCCTTTCAATTGGAGAATATTTAAAACAACACAATAAGAGTGTGTAGAACAGCAAAAACCAACAGGAAGATACTATAGAAGGCTGAGACATTCTTCCCTTCTTTGGGACAAGTTTCTTGAGAGCTGCTTTTTAATTCAAACAATCCACTGATCGTATTGCCACCTTTTTCTATATCTAATGTTGCTGCTAAATTGTTGTAGCGATTGTTCCTTTACTCACCCATTCAATTGTTGACAAATTTCCATGCATAAAAATTGTTAGTCTTAAGTTAGCACACAAAAAAATCACAGTCTTAAACTAGTATACCTTCCAACCATAAATATGTAAACCAAAAAAAAAAAAAAAAAGTTGAATATTTTCGTTTAAACAGATCTTTAAGTAAACACTCACTTACGACTTTAGTCCTTGAATATGCTAACATCAGCTGTAATGAAATGCAAATAACTATGTTAATGCAAATGTTAAAGCTACAAATTCAAACATAAAAAAGTCAAGAAATGCAAAAGTTAAGGTTCTCCTAGAAACATTAACTCACTCAAATTGTACATATAGAATATTTCCAATTACATAGAAGACAGCAAAATGCGATCCCTTAATGTACTATATGTACAACCCGAGTAAGTTAATGCTGTTATGAGAACGTTAAATTTTACAACCTCTGACTTTGTTTTAAAACTTACTGCCTGAACCTTGCATCATTCCTGTCCTTATAATGCTATTTTCCTAAAATAGAAAGAAAACAGAAGAGGAACAAATGTCATCGTACTTTCCATCAATATAGGATTCTGCATTTAGACTATATTTTAGTTAATAGATGACACAAATACATGCTTAGACACTTTCTCACGTTTTTCCAATTGAAAAATTTCCACTTTACTTGGATTAATGGGAAGTTACATTGAGATATTCTAAGTTATAGATTTATAGAAATATATAATAAGCATGTATGAAGTTGCATTTGCCTTTATATACGTGTAATATGGAAATTATTCAAATAAAAATTTCACCTATGAAGCAAAACTTTTTATAAAATATAGATTTGGGAGAGAAAACATCAGATGATTTTTTAAAAATGAAATTCCACTCTATTTTAATCCCTGATCTGGAACCACAGTCATTTTTTGTACAGTTTTCCTCAAAGCCATTTTCCCTCTCACTTTTGGAGAAAAGCAGAGTGTTCTGTTTAAATATTTTTGTAAGCTGAAAATAATATATTTCACTATCTCTTCTTAAATTTAAATATTCAGTGGTTACAATGAAACATTTTGTTAGTTGCGTAAGGTTTGATTGGATAAATCTGCCTTGGTTAAATAGTGATGTTGGGAAAACGAGAGAAACAAAAGAAGATCAACAAATGTGCAAGCCAGAAAAAGTCTGCAGTCGTGTTGTTTGGGGTGATAATCTCCTGAGTGAGGACAGAGAGGGGTCCTGGGTTTCCTGCAGGGTCTCCTACTGTCTTCTTGGGTCCTCAGTAAATGAGCCGCCATGTTACCCAGGTCCCATGCAGGAAAGGTGCTTTAATGGATGGGGTCTTTAAATCTGGGAGGGAAGTGCAGGCACAGATGAACAAAGCCCTCAAAATACACTGTCACCACAGTGTGTGATGTTCTAGATTGATTACTCATTTCTAGCTCTTTGCTGAAAGCCCTTGATTACTGCAATTTTCTACAGTTTTAGTACCCCATTTATAGGTTCTCTTAAAAAATTTGTCAAGCTTTTGAACTCCCAATATGAACCTGCATTTTCTTGTCTTCTGACAACAATTATTCAATCAGGCTTCCTTTGTGAAGACTGGGAGATAAATACCTCCACCGTCTGAAAACTATAGTGTCATGCCTGAGCAGCTTGATCTTAGACTTTATGCTACAAATAAATTGCTATGTTCTTAAATAATTACCAGGCGGTTTGCCTACCACCTCCCCCGGCTGTTAAAATGCCTGACATTATCTCCAGCATTGCAGCAGAAACTCCGGTCCCACCCCAAGCCTGCTGTTTCCTCTTTGCTGGACTTTTCCATCCTCCCCACAGAGGACCAGTGGTTAGAATCAGGTGGGGAGACAGGAATTCAAGCTCTCAACAATCCACTTAACCTCTTTGTTCTTTGTCTATGAAATCAGTGTCATCCTATGGCTCTACCTCACAGGGTTTCTAAGAGACTATATTCATCCGTGTTTGTTGATGCTTGGGAAAATCCTCAAACCAGAAATCCCAATTTGTATCATAGATCATATATTAATTTCTTACCTGTTCATTTGTTGTCATCCACCGCCACCCTCGGCCCCAACCTGTTCTTAATGTTTGTGGCACTCTTTCTACAAAATATGCCAGGATCAAAGGGTTAATGCTGTACTGCCTGGAATGGTTCAGGAGTTGCTACGATTTTAAAGGCTTAAATTGATGTTAGAAATGGAGATTTCACAAAATAGAGGCAAACCAAAAAAGAGACAGGGGGGAATTAATAAACAAAGGGGCAAAAGGAAAAAATCTTTTCCTCCATTTCTAGTTGGAACTGCTATTTTTTACAGCTAACAGAAATATTTCAACACTTGAAAACCAACAAAATAGCTAGAATTCATAAGTCTGAGAAGGGGAAAAGAAAGCACTTCGCTAAAGTGAAGGAAGTTCAGCGTTTGCAATGTAATTCAAATTGCACTTGTAATTCAGGTCCTGGAATTAACCCACTCAACCAAAGCTTGAAAAGATTTAGATTTACTCAGACTAGCAACAATACAATACTCCCTTACAATTGCACAACCACCCTGTCTTTTGGTGATACATCCAATACACTCTAAATTATAATTCTAAAACTCAGTTTGTTGTGAAAAAAAAAAAGATCTGTGCATCATATCAGAGTCTGTCTTGTCGCAACTTAAAAGCAGGAGGGGGACCCACAACCCGTTTTAATCAGACTAAGGTAGTACCTGAGCCCTTCCTATAAACACTTTTTTAAAAATGACTTTGCCACAATTTTTAACTATAGAAAGGTGAATCTGGAATAGAATTCCTGTATTTTCAGCCCATTGACTACAATGAAAAGAGAAGCTTTCAAGGCATTGTGGTGTTCAGGGTACAAGTCAGGTCATCCAAGCTGCCATTTTATTTTTCCAAGGTTGATTCCACCAGGGATATATCTCATCAAAAGTGGGAGGACAAATAGGTTGGGGGAAATGGATTCGTGGCATGCATGTTTAGACTGCCTGTCCATGAAAGTTATTTGAAGCTTTTCCATGCAAGCCATTTAGGAAAACTCAGCCATTTTTACCCTTATCTAGTTTGGCAACAGTTCAAAGCACCCAGGAAAAGTTTTGTTTGTTTGTTTGTTTGTTTGTTTGTTTTTTAAAGGAAAAAAACCAATTGTCTGCCAAGCCTTTTAAAGGGCAGTTCTGAGTTCCTCATTTTTAATCATGGACATTGTCTGACAGTAACAAACAAAATGTAGGTAAACCTTATGATATTTTATAAACAAAAAAAAAGTGTGAAATTTTAGAGCCACGTCCTAAATGGAACATGAGTTTTTTTCACTTCACCAGCACACAAAAAGAGAGAAAATGTCCCAATATTAGTGAAAACAATCAGGCTGGTACTCACATAACAGACACACCAGTCAAGTTAGAAATGCAGAGGCAATATTTTGAACTACATATTGCAGGGTTTTGTTTTTTATTTTTTATTTTTAAGAAGAACAGCAAGGCAGCATTTTCAGGATATTCTAAAAAACTGGTATTTGATAGTATAAGATACCTTCACCCTATAAATCAGTTCTTTGCTGGAGAAAAAGACCTCTAATTTTACTTCTTTAATCTTATGCAAAGCAGCATAGTTCCATATTTATTTAGCTTAGTGCTTTCTTTCTATTTAAAACATTTATTAACCAGAGAGACCTCAGTGACATGTAAATTTCATTTTCTATGCCCTGTAGATTAAAATACATCTGTTTCAGCCATCATTCAGGAAAGAAATAATTTTAATAGTTCATTTTATTAAAAAAAGATTTATGTCAGCATTCTGTTATGACAAGAGAAGGCAAGTGGCTTGCACATAATACTAAGAGGTGGCTTTTCTTCTTCCGGAATTTTATCCAAACTGAACAGAACTGAGCCCCTAAAATATGTGACAGGAGCTACGTAACTGCCTCCTGGTATATTGTTGCTGATAGTGATTCCCTGAAAGAGCAGGTAAAGTGTTCTTTGTTGAGTTTAACCTGCGATGGTCTGGTATTTGTATCATCCCATAGTTAAAATAATAGGGCTCATTCCAGTGGGCTTCTCTCCTGCAGTAAGGCAAAATATTTAGGGATGCATTTTTTAATCTGGCCTCTAACAAACTTTCTTTGCTTCTACTTCTGTGCAGTGCAGTTTAAAAGCAAATGATGTTTATATAAAAAGTCCAGAATATAGAAACAGAAAGTGGATTAGTGGTTCTCTCTGGCTAATAGTGGAGGGCGGCGGGTGGGGGTGGGGGGGGGTGGTTGTTCAGGGAGACAATTGAAGAGTAAAAAGGGAATGACTGCTCATAGGTCCAGGGTTTTTTCTTGAGGTGATGAAAATGTTCTAAAATTGATTGTAGAGATGGTTGTCCAACTCTGTGAATATACTAAAAACCGTTGAATTATATACATTAAGTGGGCGAATCACATGGCACATGGATTATATCCCAATAAAACTGTTATGTTACAAAACAAACAAAAAGGAACCCCATCCCAAGGCCAGGTCCCTGAAAAAAATTAAGTCTTGCTAGGTGGGGAGACAGATGTGTAAACACATAATTAGATCGACAAGTTGATTAATAGGAACCCACAAAAAATAAAATGCTTTCTCAAAGAGTTTTCTGCCTGGGAGACTCCCTTATAGGAGAGAGGTTGTTTGAACAAAATCTCAATATTAGGGGTGACAGAGGAAGGGCTTTCCTGATGGAGGGAATGGTGTATACAAAAGTGGGAGGGCAAAGAGGCAGGAGAAAGCTTTAGGCTGCTACAAAGATAAGAATATTTGAATTCTAAGGAGTCGGTACCTGAGAAGAGGCTGAGGGTGTCAGAAAAGATTTGTAAAAAGGAATAGCCTGAATGCTTCTATCTTTGTTTAAAGTTACAAAAGGAAGCAAGCGAAAGAATTCGCATTCCTAACAGTTGAAGGTTAATGATAAAGGCATCAAATTGTAATTAGGTGCTTATTTTCTTTATTATCTTGTTCTAATTGCATATTCTATACACGAAAATTAGTAGCCTCAGCTTATGTTTATGCGTAGGTATTTGAATAAAGAGTTCTATTTGTCTTCAAATGGATTATTAATAGTTAAGTGGGAAAAGCCTGTCAAATTGTTTCTTTCTTTCTCTTGGAAGGTGAACCGCTTACCCACACCCACAGTGAAGTTGGCCACTTGAACCACGAGACCACACATGAAGCACCACAGTCTTCTCCCCAGCAGCATATAAAAAACATAAACAGCCCACCAAGCCCCAGACTAACATATCCAACGCAACGACCTGATGGCAAATGCTATTTTAACCTTTTAAAATCAACTTCCAAAGGGGCACCTGGGTGGCTCAGTCGGTTAAGCATCCAACTTCGGCTCAGGTCATGATCTCATGGTTTGTGAGTTTGAGCCCCATGTCGGGCTCTGCATTGACAGCTGAGAGCCTGAAGCCTGCTTTGGATTCTGTGTGTGTCTCTCTCTCTGTCCCTCCCCTGCTCGTTCGCTCTCTCCCTCTATCTCAAAATTAAACATTAAAATTTTTTTTAAAAATAAAATAAACTTAAAAAGAGAAACAAAATCTGTGAAGAAACGTCTTCTGCAACAGCAAAACTCAAATGACCATGATGATATATGGAAAGAATTTTAACACCCAGACTGGAAAGGGTTGAATGCATGTAAATCACTTCAGTGTGGAGACTTACATACGTCTGGCTCATCTCAGCTCCTGGAGAACACCAGCTCAGGGATGCTGTGAAATACAGAACTATCCTTCACTCCAAAGCCTTTGTTGGGGTCAGAATCTTCCCACTTTCCATCTCCTTTGCCTCCTACTCATATTCTGTTTCTCCACACTGGGAGGAATGAAAAGACGCACATACAGAAGCAGAAGCTCACATACTGTCAAAGGCTGCTCACGAGCCAGTCCTGTGCTAAGAGCATTATTCCTGGTCCCTCTACATGAAGTTTCACTTCTTTTTTTTTTTTAAACATTTATTTATTTTTGAGAGACGGAGACAGAGCATGAGCAGGAGAGGGACTAAGAGTGAGGAAGACACAGAATCCGGAGCAGGCTCCAGGCTATGAGCTGTCAGCACAGAGACCCATGTGGGGCTTGAACCCACGAACTGTGAGATCATGACCTGAGCCCCAGTAGGACGCTTAACCGACTGACTCACCCAGGCACCCCAAAGTTTTACTTCTTGAAAGCAGTTAGCCACCCACGACATGTCTTTGTCATTGGGTACTCATACCAATGAGTACTCATCCTTCAGCAGGCCAACAAGATAGGCACAACTATTACGAACACGGATATACAGATGGGGAAAATGAGGCTGAGCTAGACTAAGGAGCTTGTGTGGGATCAGACACATCAAAGTGCAGATCCTGGACTGATGCCCAAGTGTGTCTTGAAGCCCTCTCGAATTCTCAACCACATCACTGTCCTGCTCATTACCCAGAAAGCCCAGGCTTCATGTTGACACAAGTGGGGGAGAGGGGCAATAGAGAGAGGAAGAAACCCCAGAGAGAGGTAAGAGGCAGCCAGACACTGCAGGCTGCAGGGTGACTGAAGGGGGAACTAGGAAACTAAATGACACTCCTTGCCTGATTTCAACTGGGCACCATCATTCATGCCCATCTCCAAACTTTCAGGACTAGAGAAGCTGGGATTTCTTTGTCTGCTGTGGTTGAAAATTGGCATTGCTTCTCCATTGCTGTCCCTTCCTCTCTGAACAGAGTCTTTTCTTCAACTGATGTCATCATTCCACAAATATTTATTGAGGCCCTACTATGTGCTGAAGTCTCTTCTAGGCGCTAACAATACAACATTGATTTAAAAAATAATTTGCTGTGATGTATCTTACTTTCCAAGGTGTTAGATAGATCACATGCAAGCAAACAAGAAAATTAATATCTCATCCTCTCAACTGCTCCTGAGTCACGGTCACTACCTAAAACTGTCATGAATTATTGGAAGCTCTGATAAAGGCTCAAGGCTTGAGCTTTGAAAAGGAAATATGCTTTTTAAAAAAGATCTAGAATCAGGAATGCCAGGGTGGCTTAGTTGGTTGAGCCTCTGACTCTTGATTTCAGCTCAGGTCATGATCCCAGGGTCATGGGATCGAGCCCTGCATCGGGCTCTGTGCTGACAACACAGAAACTGCTTGGGATTTTCTGTCTCCCTCTCTCTCTGTCCCTTCCCCACTTGCACTATCTCTCTCTCTGTCTCTCAAAATAGATAAATAAACATGTTTTTAAAAAAGATCCAGTCAAATTATAAAATCTGTGCTCAGGAACCTTTGTCAACGATCCCATAACAGGGCTATGATGTTAGAGTCACCTTTAACCATTACACGGATCTATTTGTTTTTAAAAGATGACGGAAGAGCCACTTCTCATGAATTACTAAACCCAGCTCTTCCCATTTATGCACACAGACTCAGACAGTCATCATCTTTCATAGAGTCAAACAAGTTACGAAAGCATCATCTGTTTTTGCTTTTCCTTTCAGATCAGTTAGCTTATTGATCTCAAATGGAAGATAATTGATCTCTACTTTTTCCCATCATTAGAGCATTTAAATATGCCAGTCTTCTAACAGTTGAGAGGTACTGAACATGCATAACTCAACTTCTAAAAAATTCTTTTCATAGTGAAGCGACAGTCATCCCAGCCCTAAAATGGATGATGTCAGTATTTTAGTAAGTGATATATGACCAACTCTGAGAAAAATTTGATAATTAGAGTGCAGATGTGGAACAAGTTTGTATAAATCGTTTCTCACAAAACAGAATAGAAAAGTCTGTTTATCATGAGGTAGACAGGATTTACATTCTTTTCTATGTGATAGTCATAAAAAGAATGCTTTTCTAAATGTATAGACAAAGGAATCTGATGATCTTCTATACAACTATATCTATTGTCAGTAAAGATGAAAGAAAATTGGAATTTACTTAAAAACCAGATTTGCTAAAATTCAGAGCCCACGTAAGTATAAGGTTAAGAAACCTTTTCTTGGTCACTCTCTCTCACCCTCCCCACCTCACTCTCACTTAAAGGTAAATTTTAATGGAAAATTGCAACTAAGAAAAGATGCCACAAATTCATTTTTCTTACACAGCAAGACGGACGTTTCAAAAAATAAGAGCATATTTTTTGAATGAACAAGGACCTACTCAAGAAGCTGGACTTATATAATGAAAGAGCAAATTCAATGAAATAAGGTTATTAACTTATTAATACTTTAGTAAAAGATTAAAGAGTTGCTTTTGAAATTTTACAAATCAATTACTTGCAGTTAAATTTTAAACCAGTCTTATAGTCAAAATCAAACTTTTTTTTTATACACTGAGATCAAAATCCAACTGTTCATGTTTAGAACCAATTAAGTTCCATTTCGAAGGCACAAGAGATATTCTTGCTTTTTTAAATTTAAAGGTGTTTCATTAAATGATACTTTAGGCAGCTTTTCCTATTTTCAATAAGTTACATTTGCTAAAAGCCATTATGAGAACACATTTGTGATAAGAAGACATGTATCTCAATTGAAGGCTCATTTTACTGAACAGATCAGAGAAAAGTCAAAACATCTACCCCATGGTTGTATGCTTTTGTTTCTATAAATGTAAATGTCTTTGAAGTAAGTTCTTGAGGGATTTTAGTTAGATGATGACACAATTATTTCTAACTAAATAGACTGAAAAATCTGCAACAACCCTAACTCATAGGCTTTGTGTTTGGGGATCAAAATAAAGTCTAATTTCACTCCATTAAATATTCAAGTACACTTAGCCAACTTTTTAAACAATAGTTAAAAATGTATTGGACTTCTTTTCTCTGTCAGGTACAATGGTGCACACCTTGCATTTCCTCGCTTAATCTTCACATTTTTATCATCATTTTTCAGCTGAAACACCCTAGGGGGGGGTAGCAAATCACCCCAAGGTCATCCAGCAAGTAAAGGGCAGCACCCAGGTACAAGCAAAGTCACTCTGATTCCACAGACTGCACCGTTGACTATTGACCTATATTCTCCTGTGAGCAAATGGAACTCGCTAATTGTCTTTATTATTGCCTCTTTGTCAAAATAGACCAAATACGAACCTTCTGTTTATCAAAAAACTCACTCCAGACATTCTTATAATTTAGGAAGGAGAGTTAAAATTCATGAAGGCCCCCACCAAAGCAATTGACAAAGATGTGAACCGAGGCTGAAATATAGAATTTGCATCTTAAAAGATCATTAAAAAAAAAAAAAAAGATGAAGAAGAAGAACAAAGGCTATTAATTGTAAAAGTGGGGGTAATTTTTTAAACACCACCATGATAGCACTTAATTTCTCTTGTTCCTAGCTTTGGGCTAACACAACATACTGTGGTGATATTTGGGGTTTGTGCTTCAGAAATTTCCATGGACACATTAGCTTAGATGGTTTCATTACCCACCCTCATTATTAAGTAGCATTCAATTACTGAGTGTTGTAATGCCAGAGAGAATAAAAGAGAGACAAAATCTCGGTAAGATCTAAGGGTGAAATGGCATTTTTATATTGCTATAAAGATTACTTAACTCTAGTGCGATACTAATGATCATTTCTGTGACTAAAAACATTCCCTTATGATTAATTATGTAAACTCTCATCATTTCAAGCCTAATAAAGACTTTAAAACATTTTTCATGCATCTTGTATTCCTAGCATATTTTTTTCCATTTACCCACATAAGAATCAACCCTAAGAATTAAAGTAACTATTTTCCATTACATTAAAAGGGGGTATCGTGTGGCAGTTCTAGGGTATGTTTATATATATATATAAACACACACACACATACACACACACACACAATTCATGTAAATATATGTGGGGAGTGTTTAATATAACTTAATCCACATGGGGAGAGAAAAAGGTTGTATTTTTTAAAAATAAATGTTGACTTATATTCATGTTTCTGTAAAAGGCATAATTTCTCATACTGGAAGGAATCTCTCAGTAATCAAATACTTCTAAATCGGATATATTTGAAAACTAGATTATACAATAAAAATCACCTTTGAAAGTTAATCACTGCTTCGTATCATCAATAAAATTGGGGGGAAGGAGTCTATTGTTCAAAAAGAAGGGATTGTCTATGATAGAATATAAGGCAGCTGTTAAATGTGAGATTATACATAAATGCCTAGGAATATATGGAAAGATACAATAGCATTCTGTGAAAATAAAAGTCATAAAGCAGTGTGTACAAAATGACTCCTATTTTTATAAAAAATTTACATATGTACATACCCATAGACCTTTGATTGAAGGGTACACACAAAGCAGGCATTTAACAGTTTATGTCTATGTAGGAGGAATACAGACAGTTTAAAAAAAATTTTTTTTGAACCTATCTGCATTTGCTAGAATTCTTCTCTTTAGTGAACATGGTTTACTTTTGTTTAAGAGAAAGAAATATAAGGACAAACATGCAAGCAAATGAAAGTATCCTCCCTTGATGAAATGACCACTCTGAATCTGAAATCTGAGACATTGTTTGGCCAACACTTCATCCTCACAAAATTTGGTTCAGGGTTCTACCCAAATGACAAAGCCCCTGCTTCAGCCACAACCAGGCCCGGCAGCCTATTTCTCTGGCCGGACAGGCAGAGTGGAGACAGACCACTGACAGTGAGCCTCTGAGCGTTTGCCTCCTTGGCCGCTCTGGGAGTAGGAGCTGTGACAGGGGCAGGTGAAGGCGGTAAGAAGTGAAGTCCATACCATTCTTTATTATTCAGCTTTGAAGAAGCTGGAGAGCAGAAGGTAAAGTGGGAGAGCAGAGACAGCCCCTGCCCTCGACTTCACGCGGGTTCAGATGTGCCACCAGTTTGAACGTGGGGTCCTCGAGATTGCTGTGCGGGCCTTCAGCCTGGGTCACCACAGGCATTTCCTCCAGCATGATGCTCACAGTTTACAATTTTCTTTTCTCTCTCTTCCCTGCTTGCCCTCCAACTGGACCCATTTGAAAATACAAGAGTCTCTATCTACGTGGAACAGGAATTTAGTTTTCCGAAATACAGTTCTGGGCACCTTCTGAACAGAGACTGGCAATAATCCCAAACTGCATGCTTTATTATGTGGGCTTTATTTGTGTTTCTTATGAAATGAGCTGAGACACTCAAACTCATTTCAGATAGCAGCCAAAGCTAAATGGCCACACTGTCCCCAGATAGAAGGTCAATACGTCACAGGCAAGACTGTCCAGCTACTGAGTTTTCTTGAAAAGTTAAACATGAAGACAGGCTACTTTAGTCACCGTTCTCAGCAAGCTGAGGATTTTTATTCCTGAATGGCATGACTGCCTAGACAAATAGAAGAGAAAGCAAAGGCTTTTACTTCGTATATCTAGATTCTTCTATGAGGTCAACATGGGATTAAATATAAAAATCACTTTGGAATTTCATTGTGAAAAAAGAAGGGCAAAAAGCATTAGCTTTCACTGCTACAGTTTTTACATATAAAGAGATCGAAACTGCTTACTCTATGGAAATCAAACAGTTGGGTTCACTTGTTGGCTGCTGTAGAGCAATTTCTAGTGAGGATTTCCTCTTTTAATCAGTTATAAAGTATAATGACAGTCTCCACAACCAGCCACACCCTGTGGGGGCAATGGGAATAAACACTGGTAGCTTCTGCCAGAAATAACCACCAGATTAATAGCACACAGCCTGCCTGTTGGGGGCTCTTCACCTCCCTGGGACCCCAGATGAGAAATTAATTAAGCTAATATATTTAAAACTAAATCCATTTTACTCCAAATTACCATCCCCAAAAAGTTCAGCCAAAAAAAAATGTGAAATGCCAAAATTGTAAACTTGTATTATGTGTATTCAGACCCTGGGTAAAACAGATTCAAAGAAAGAAAACCTGAGATAAAGCCAGCAAGCGATGATTGACTCAAGATCCCCATCTAGTGACGCTATGCTGAATAGCAGGTTGTTTGTTTGCATTTCTGGTTGGTCTAATGAATTAGGCATTTACGTGTTTCATTGTTCAGAAGTGAGATGTTTCCTCTTATTATGTCTTTTTAAAGAGTATCCTTGGGAACAATTTAGCCCCTTTTCACAATTATGGTGGTTCACTTCTGAGATTGTTCATCTGTTTTCCAGAGTCTGGTCTCTCTAGATTCACCATTGATTCTCTAACTCTTGTGGCACCTGATCAAAGAGGTACTTGACACGAGTTTAAAGGCATCTGAGTAAAATTGCATAGTACATGTTGCATGTAAAAGTACATATGGTAGTCAGACAACATATACTTTATGTCAGGATGTCTATGTGGCCCCTTGTCTATAGTGGTTAAGAGAAGCATAGACCAGATTAAAATAAGTAGTTTCAATGACATGAACCAAAGAAATTCTCCCACATCAGATCCAAAATGTACGTACTGCATGAATCCATTATATGAAGTTTAAGAACAGACAAAAACAATCAATGGTGATAGAAGTCAAAATAGCTGACCTTTGGACAGATTGGGGGTTAGAAGAGGTAACTGGCTTAAACAGGGTGCCAGAATGTCTATACCTTCATCTGGATGGTGCTTACATAGGTGTGTGCATATGTAAAATACCCAACTATACATTTATGATCAATGTAATTTAATTCATTTTATACATTTACTATACTCACAATATATCACAGAAATATTTTTTTAAATGAGGCTCCATACTGTTATTTTATCCTAATCCTGAGAGATAACACAAACAGGATAGCATAGTACATCTGAAGTCTAATCAGAGCCAAGACTCACACAGACTTCTTATGGAGACTCAGGAACTTAGGTAAGACGTCCACTATCTACCAAACCCAAATATCATTAAGGATTTGGGATCATGTCATTTCCATAATGCGACTGAAAATTTTAGGACAACCTCTTAGCCCAGATTTTAAGCAAACAAAGAGAATCATATCCATCATTGTTTTCAAAGGCGCAGGGCCCATTTGCTGTGAGGAACTATGAGAACGACTTACGATAGTCACCGCCTAGGACAAAGGGTAGAAATAAGGCAAGGTGGGCACATTTGCCACGTGGCCACCACAAACACATCCTGCCTGTGTCTCTTAGAATGTGTGCTCTTAGAACTTGTAAATGGCATGTTAGGGCTGGTAGGAAACCTCGAATGTCCCGGCTCATGTCCATGTTCTCCAGGAAGATCCAGACGGGGTTGTACACAGAGTCACATGAATAGTGAGTGACAGAGCTACACCTCCACCCAGTCTTTCTGACTTCTCATCTTTCTCATTCCCAGGGTCCCCAAATCTCCCTAAAGCATGGTAAGGGGAGCACAGTCCAAGGCCTTCAAAAATCTTTACAACTGCTTTCAGAAATTACTATTTCTGCAAAAGATCCTCATTTTTCTTCCAAACTATTATCTTCTTGCCTTCCTTCATTCCTTCCTCCTTTGATTCTTCCTTCCTTTCTTTATTTCCTCTCAGATTTTCACCTGTCTTTTTTCCTCTCTTTCTCCATGGTATACTAACTTACAACTGGAGTTTTTGTTTCAGTTGGCTCATCAACAGTTAGGGAGCAGTTTGAAATTCAGACCATCGGTTCCCAGATTTTACGTCTGAATTACGCTCAAGGGTGACGCTGCCCCTGCTGTCTCTCCCTGACCCAGGAATGACAGGTTTGTGCCACAAGCAGAGCCAGACAGACATTCAACATTTCACAGGATCAGTTTCCCCAAGCAGTGCGAAAGCAGCTTCAACATTGACTATCAGGAAGGAGGAAAGACAAAGATCCCGAGATGGAGCGGTTGTTGGTGCTTTATCTTATAAAGCTCTACAATTCTGATCCTAATGAGGTGCTTAGCATTGACCCTACTCCCAGTTTTCAAGCCCCATTTGAAAATGCCTTCTAAATCCAAGACGGTCTTTTCCTTCCACAACATGTCTACACCCCCAACAATCGACAAAAGGTCATTTGTAGTCTCATGCATTCTCAGAAGTCTGTAAGAGTAATGACCCATCAAAACAAAAAAAAAAAATGTTATAATGGTTGGTGCCAAACAATTTTAGAGCAAGTTGAATTTACAAAGCTGCTGGAGAAACAGCATATGACAGATTCACCACCGACAGTATCTTTAATGAAAAGACGTTACTGAACTCCTCCATTGGGCAGAACTTGGATTTTAACTGCCCTGGGAGTTCAGAGAAGAGAGAAAATACAGTGGGGGGAGGGAAAAGCTGAGCAGGGCAAGGAGGGAAGGACCTTGGAGGTCACCTGGTCCAACACCCAGAACACTTAAATAAATATAAATATGTAATAATTCACGCTTATTCTAAAAAAAGTTTGACAGGTAATTCATTTAAGTGAAAAAGGAGAACATAAAATCACTGTAATCATTTTATTGTCACTCCTGCCCTAAAACGCCTATCTTTAATAGTTTGGTGTAGCCAATGAGATACCACCTTACACCAGTCAGAATGGTTAGCAACTAAAGGCAACAACAGAGGTTGGCGAGGATGCAGAGAAAGAGGATCTCTTTTGCATTGCTGGTGGAAATGCAAAGTGGTGCAGTCATTCTGGAAAACAGTATAGAGGTTCGTCAAAAAGTTAAAAATAGAACTACCCTATGACCCAGCAATTGTACTACTAGGTATTTATCCAAGGGATACAGGTGTGCTGTTTCAAAGAGGGACATGCACCCCAATGTTCACAGCAGCACTATTGACAACAGCCAAAGTATGGAAAGAGCCCAAATGTCCACTGACAGAAGAATGGATAAAGAAGATGTGGTATATGTATATAATGGAGTATTACTCAACAATCAAAAAGAATGAAATCTTGACATTTGCAACTACATGGATGGAACTAGAGGGTATTATGCTAAGTGAAATTAGTCAGAGAAAGACAAATATCACAGGACTTCACTCATGTGAGGAATTTAAGATACAAAACATAAACATAAGGGAAGGGAAGCAAAAATAATATAAAAACAGGGAGATGGGACAAAACATAAGAGACTCTTAAATACAGGGAACAAACAGGGTTGCTGGAGGGGTTGTGCAGTGGGGGCTAAATGGGTAAGGGGCATTAAGGAGGACACTTGCTGGGATGAGCACTCGGTGTTACACATAGGGGATGAATCACTGGAATCTACTCCTGAAATCATTATTGCACTATATGTTAACTAACTTGGATGTAAATTTAAAAAGAAAAAAAAGAGAGACCTCCAGACTTCTGTCTGCCTATGCATATGCATATTTTTAAATTTTATTGATACTAGTATATATTCCAAGTATACAACATGATGATTTGATATACAGATACATTATAGAATGATTACTGAGACCAAGATAAGGAACACATCCAACACCTCACATGGTTCCTATGTGGTGAGAACCCTTAAGATCTGTTTTTAACAACCTTCAAGTGTGCAATACTGTGTTATTAATTTCAGCCATGCCATACATTAGATCCTCAGCTTCTTACCTCTATGCATATTTTTTTTAATTTTTTTTAACGTTTATTTTTGAGACAGAGAGAGACAGAGCACGAGCAGGGGAGGGGCAGAGAGAGAGGGAGACACAGAATCTGAATCAGGCTCCAGGCTCTGAGCAGTCAGCACAGAGCCTGATGCGGGGCTTGAACTCACGGACCGCGAGATCATGACCTGGGCTGAAGTCAGACGCTTAACTGACCGAGCCACCCAGGCGCCCCTCTATGCATATTTTTAATTCATTCATACCTAATATGCTGATTCTTAGCTGGTTTTATTACTTAGCAATATATCTTAAACACCATACTATGCTAATAAATATAAAGCTGCATAGTCATTGCGATGTCCATATCACATCTCCGTATTTGTTTGCATGTAGATTGTGGATTGGTACGTGTATGCTCTGTAATTTATTTGCTTTACTCTTCATTAATGTGTGTGTGTGGTTTCTAATGTTTCACTGCTATAAACAAACCTGGGATTAGCCTCCTCGTACATAAATGTTTTTGTATCTGTCTGATCCCTCCCTTTGGATAAATTCCTAGAACTGCTGACTCAAAGGGAAAACAGACCATTGACATTTGGATCCACGGTACCAAAGTGCCCTCCTGAAGAAACTGGACAATTTATATTCCTACCAGCTTTCCTCACCAGCACTGGGTATTATCATTTCTTTTCTTATCTTTGCCAATCCGGTCGCCCTAAAACAGTAACTGTTGTTTTAATTTGTGTGTAATTCCTTGGGAATATTTTTCATTTGTAGGCACTTTTGCCAACTGTTCTGCCTGCTTCTGACTAGTAAACTGATCTGTATTCATTTTCCCCATGACTTTCTCCCCTCATGCTGGATGAAACGTCTCTGGGGAAATTTCTATTTGATTACAAAGCTAGTGAAGTTGTCTCCAAAGTACCCCCTACTGGTTCTGCTACCCACAACAATGCCAGAAATAACTGTGTCCTTCCTGCAAATGAAGTCACCTCAAGCTTTGCCAGACTGAGGAACAGAAGGTTTCCCACATCAGAGAAGTGATTCTTGAAGGGTTGGGAAAGAGGAATGGCCCATGATGGGGCTGGAGTGGCCATCCTTCCACTGCCCCCACTTGTTCCAATGATCACTGAATATTACTTCACAAACTGATGATTTGTTTAAACTGAACTAGATTTTGGCTTTGAGTACGCTTTACAAGGCAGAAACTTAACCTGCCCCTACCTCACTGGGTCTAAATTGAGTTGGGTGAGGAGGGTTGTCTGCAGTATTCAGGGCTGGGGGCAGGAGTGCCTCAGGACTCAGCCTCTGACACCTACATTGTCACCTGTGTAGATGCCCTCCTCTCCATCAGTTATCAGTCCACATAGCACAAAGCTGCCTTCTCCATGCTCCTGGCTGCAAGGATCCTTGAATCTGATGGCCTCTGGCGTCCTGTCTGAGCTACTCTGTTAGGAACACCTACTTACCCAACACTCCAGGCTGCACTCTTGGGGACCCTGCCTCGGGTCCTCTCAGCACAGGACATTATTATACTACCCCATGTCAAGTGGAGGCACAAGAAAGTCTTGTCTGAGGGCACAGGCCATCTCTACTCTCACATTCCTCCAAACAGATAGGAATTTCATGAACACACCTCACCCCCAGGACGCAGCTTCTTAAAGGCCAGTTTCTGTGGGACCCACCTACATAGAACCTCTATCCCTCTGATTTTCTGCTGCTCTCTTCTGGGCCCAGCCCTGGGAACATGTATGTATTTTCAGTTTTGCAACCTACGTATCATGCAGTTGTCTAAATATCTTCTTGCCTCCCAGGGCTAAGCTTCTGAAATAAATCCCAAGCATTGACTTCTGCCACCTGATCCAGGGATGAAAATTGCAGATCTAACTGCCAAAAGTGGGAGCAAGGGTGGAAAGGGATAACAAGAGATGGGGAAGGAAGCACTTGTTGTCTCACTAGTAAGAAGAGGGCAACCCATAGACGAGAAACAGCACAGGCGAGACCTGGGAATGGGCTGGAGTCTGGGGTCTGGCCTTGATAGAACAGAAGCCTCCACTGTGGTCCTGCAGAATAAAAGTTTGGATAGGTAAGGTGGGGAGAGAACTCGTAGAACACTGGTAAGCAAGCAAGGTGATACTAGCTCAGGGCGACTCACTGACATAAAAGTTCCATTTAACCTGATCACTATTTAAAGGAAACTAGAACATGGTGCTGATGGACAAAATTCAGGCTTCAAAATTACATAGTCCTATGCTTGAAGGCGGATTCTGCTGCTTATTGTCTGTGATGTTAGGTGTCAGCCCAATGGGAAGAATAACAGCTCTTTCATAAATTAGTACTTAACTGCATATGTGAGAACATGTGTAAAGCAGCTAGACTTAAGAGATGCTCCATTCCTCCCTTACTTCCCTTCTCCTTTTCTTATTTTTAGCCTCAACCCTCAGACTAATTCATAACATGCCCTACCCCTACCCAAATTAATCTACTATTAATATTCCATGGGTTACTAGAAATGCATTCATGAATATGTATGAATTGATGCATAAATTTGTATGCTAGTGAATCACGTGTGCTTTGTATCTTCTTCAAGGAACTCTTTATGCGTTTTAATATTCAGTAAGATCTATACGAAATATCAATGAAAACACTTTATAAACTGGAAGTAATGTCCAGGTCGGCATTACAAAGGTTCCACAGTATCGTCTATTCTAGGAACAGCTCAAGCCTCCCCACCTCACAGCACTTTCTCCCTCCTTCCAAGCCACCACCCAGAAAGCAACACAAGGAGGATCACAGCCAAGGAGGCCATTGGTCAGCAGTGTTGGGGAACAGGGCTTTAGTCAAGTCAAGCAAAGAGGCCAAAGCCCTGGCTATCGTGTGAAAAGGTTTTTCTGGGTTGGCTATTTGGAAAATGTCTTTTCCATGGACCCAGTGAGGTATCAAAGACTTGAAGAAGCTTCTCTCTGTAGAGATACCCCAACAATGGGAAGACCAAAAGGTGAGGTGATCAACTCTGCTCCAGAGCAAAAGTGCTAACACAGACACTCATATGGTTTACTTTCCCTTCAGGTTCTCTCCTCACCATGAGAGGGATAAGACAAGTTAGGGTGTGGATCCAGGGATAGGAGTTCTGTTTCCAGTCCAATCCACTTAAGCCTAATTAGGCAACTAGTAACAATAACAACAGCAGCAGCAGATTATGAAGTTAGGGAATTATGGATCATGGTTCCAACCAAGGCAGCCTGACCTCTGGTAGCTCCACGGAGCCCGGCCCAGCTCACAGAGCCAGGGACCCAGCATCAAAGGCCTCTGTGCATCCTTGCCTTAGAGCCCCCACAAGAATGTGTAGGTGTGGTAAGAACTGTCTGAGGACTCAGAACACTTGAGCCCAGACATCTCTTATCCTCCACACCTGATACACGTGACCACTAAACATCATCCCTCCCGCTATTCTGTGGCTTGGCTCGGAGCACAGTGCTACGTTAGAGCAAATTTTGAGTCTCTCCTAAGAAAAGAATGTTAGGACTCTCCTTTCACTTCCCCGTCTCCTGAGGAATGCAAACATCCTGACACGTCTTCACTATAGGAGACACAAGATGGAGGGTTTTCTTGCAAGAGTATTTGTTAGGGCCATGTGGTTGTTTCCCAAAAGGATTGATGCTCACCATAGAGCATCTCTCAGTCTATGAAAAAAAATTAGTATTCGTGTTATCTCTCTCTATGAATTCTGATCTTTCATGAGGAACTTCAAGAAAAAATTCTTGGCACCTCCCCGTATATAGAAGAAAACAAGCAAGAGAGACCTAATTTATCCCCACTCTACCCTTCCAGGAGTCTCTGGAGTTGGCCATATTTTAAGACAGACTCAACCCATTCCTTCTTTACTTCTCTCTACTCTTTCATCCACAATGACAGCTCAGGCTCAGGCCTCTCAAATTTATAGCATGGAAAGCTGTCAGCAGCAGTCAACGCTACAGACTTTCTCATTCTGGTCCGGCAGAAGGGAGGCAGTGTCTCTTCTCAATCATCAAACAAAGACCCTTCTCTGAAATCTGACCGGACCATTGTAGATATTATAATTACTTCTGAACCAGAGGAATATTATATACTGATTGACTTAGGCCTGGGCTAATGCCCATCCTTGAACTAAAAATTCTATCAAGGAGGTGGAATTTTTTGAAAGACAGGCCAATTAAGGCCCATTCCTGAAGACCGGAGTAGGAACAGCTGGGACTGTTCCACCAACTATACATGGTTGTGATGGTGGGGAATGTTTATACCCCAATACATCTGAGTGTAGTTAGGAGGGGAAAGAGAAGGTGTCAGTACTGGATGGGAGATGAACGTATGTCCACTAAAGTACATAAAGACCTGAAAAAAATGTACCAAATTTAGCAGTAGTTATCTCAATGGTAGGATTAAAAGTAACTGTTTGATCCTTATATGAAAATGTAACTCATATGTCATTGGTGAAAAAAAAAAGGTTGCTTTTTAAAAAATTTGAATACAAAGTATTTGTCAAGAGCAAGCCAAATGAACAAATACCCAAAAGAGGAAAATCCTCTCAAGTGCCATACTATGGAGGGACAGCAGTATCACATTCAAATATAGACAGAACATATTTCTTACAGTTTTGCCAATTGGCCAGTTGGAGTGAAGGCATGCTAACCAAGAGGTATGGAAGAAATAGTTTAAGGACCCACAAAAACCAAAGCATCACATAAGGTGAGATTTTTACAGGGTATCGAACTGCAGCCCAACAGCTTGGTAAGACAGTTATCAGTCCAAAATGAGGATGAAATGTAATAAGTTAGCCAACATTTATTAAAATTTACTACATACCAGTGTTTGTATGCCTGATTGTATTTAATAGCCACAAAACAAAAACAAAAAACAGTGGTTGGGGGTAATGTTATTATTCCCATTGGATGAAGTGTTGCTGATGTCATGCAGGCATTCCCTAGGCATTCATCATTATCATCCATACCAAAAAGCATCCATACCTCCTGCAAGCACCTGGTCTTTTGCCCCAGGAGAAGACTGCAGGTGTGTGGGACAGGACAGAACTACTATGGAGTTAACAACCTAGGACTAATTGTTAATAATACAGAACAGTGCTTGATAAATAAATACTTTATTTTGTACCGAATACTTGATAAATAAGTGCTTGATAAATAAATAGCTTCCTTGCCCTCAGATGGGTTAACTCTGAGGCATGTTCTCCATATCCCAGGGTCAGAGGATCCCAGTAGGATCCAGTCACAATTGCCCACAATGGTGACCTGCTCATGGACACACCTACATTGGCTTCTTTTTCCTCCTTGTCTCACTTCCCCACTACCTTTGCTTCCTAGAATCCCAAATACTTCCTAGAATCCCACATGCTTCCTAGAATCCCAAATATTTACACTCACAGTTTTGTCTCAGGGTCTGCTTCTGAGAGAATCTACTCAAGACACCTATTTATTTATTTTTTTAATATATAATTTATTGTTAAATTGGTTTCCATACAACACCCAGTGCTCACCCTAGCAGGTGCCCTCCTCAATGCCCATCACCCACTTTCCCCTCTCCCCCAACCCCATCAACCCTCAGTTTGTTCTCAGTATTTAAGAGTCTCTTATGGTTTGCCTCCTTCCCTCTCTGTAACTTTTTTCCCCCTTTCCCCTCCCCTCTGGTCTTCTGGTAAGTTTCTCTGGATCCACGTATGAGTGAAAACATATGGTATCTGTCTTTCTCTGCCTGACTTATTTCACTTAGCATAATACTCTCCAGTTCCATCCACGTTGCTACAAATGGCCAGATTTCATTCTTTCTCATTGCCAAGTAGTATCCCATTGTATGTATAAACCACATCTTCTTTATCCATTCTTCAGTTGATGGACATTTAGCCTCTTTCCATAATTTGGCTATTGTTGAAAGTGCTGCTATAAACATTGGGGTACAAGTGCCCCTATGCATCAGCACTCCTGTATCCCTTGGGTAAATTCCTAGCAATGCTATTGCTGGATCATAGGGTAGATGTATTTTTAATTTTTTGAGGAACCTCCACACTGTTTTCCAGAGCAGCTGCACCAGTTTGCCTTCCCACCAACAGTGCAAGAGGGTTCCCATTTCTCCACATCCTGGCCAGCATCTATAGTCTCCTGATTTGTTCACTTTAGCCACTCCGACCGGCGCGAGGTGGTATCTCAGTGTGGTTTTGATTTGTATTTCCCTGATGAGGAGCGACGTTGAGCATCTTTTCATGTGCCTGTTGGCCATCTGGATGTCTTCTTTAGAAAAGTTCAAGACACCCATTTAAAAGATAAAACAACTGGGGGTGCCTCGGTGGCTCAGTTGGTTAAGTCCCAACTCTTGATTTCAGTAATTATAATATCTACAATGGTCCAGTCAGATTTAAGGAAAGGGTCTTTGTTTGTTTATTTGAATGTGTATTAAAGGTAATATAATATGTCATCAAATTTGAGACACTTTTGATTGTAATATACACCAGTACTTTATGTACTCCTAAGAAAAAAGGAAAATAGCTATGACCCAATGTTTTCCTGTTACATAACATATGTATTTTATTCTTACTGATAGAACTCTTTTAAGCTTCTTTGGACATAGTATTTTAAAATAAACTACACTTGGGCATACATAAAAATGACCGTATAACCAAATTTAATTGGCTAAAATATATCTTCTATTTCTCTACAATCAAGTACCCAATTCTTCCAACTTACTTTTAAACTTGAGGTCAACAATGGCCACGATTTGCCACATGATATCATCGTCTATGGCATGGATAGCATTGATGAATTGCATTTTTTCAAACATGTTCCCTCAGGGCTTTCAGGATTTCCACCCATGCTGCTGACATCCATTCTTGAAGTTTTTATCTGGTGCCTTCCTCTTCTCACCAGAAGGTGTCAGGCAATGACAACTAGGAACCAGGCCAGGCCTGCCGGCTGCCTGGTCAACAGAAAGTGCAAGGACGGTCATTAGCATCCATTGTAGGACACATCATGACTCCAGGTATGTTAACAACGTGAAAAGAAATGTGTATCCTACATCAAATGAAGAAACGTATGCAAATGGCCCATCAAATCTCGGACACATAGATATTATTAAGATGAGACCAGAATGGTATGTAAATTTTTCAATTATGAGTCAATTTAAGGGAAAATTTTTAATTAAAATTTGCACAGGCAATACAATGATATGGCAAAAACTGTGAAGGCAGTCAATACCTGTACTTTGAGAAAACCAGCATTATATCATGCCTAAAGGGGGCACGCACACCAACAAACAGCAGTTTCTAAACCAGCAGTGAGGTAACCTGTCCACCATTCTCGCACACTCATGATACCACCGGCTAGGCCTCATTCCAAAGGCTCTCAACAATTCCACCTACAGCATGAAAGAGAGCCCTCAACTCCTATTTGAAAATGGATTAAAATTCAGGGATAGCGGAGAAGAACACACCCAAAGAACAGAATCAGTACAATTTAATCGACCACATCAGGTTACAGTTCAGATTGGGATTAATGTTTGGGAAAAAGGAACAATTGCTAGCAGCATTTATTTAAAGTCAAGTCGACACTTCTCTTTAGTTGGGCATCTTTTATGTCATTGCAGGCTCTTTTATTGGTGGTAAGATTAAATTTCACCACTGAAGCAGAATTGTACACCACGCTTGCCAGCAAAATATAGAGCCTCAGTATTTCCACATGACAGATGTTTCCATGGCAGAGGGGCTCACTTGGGCTAATAAATAGTTACGCTCATTATCCTTAATAATCGAACTCAAACAGAACCCCAATTAAGGGATTTTCTCATGGTTGTCCCTTCAAGACATTAACTGAAGTTCAGAAACTATAACAGACATATGTTCAAGTGGAAATCTGAACAGAGCGACCACTAAAATGCACGATTGTCTAAATAAATCTACCACGATGCTTGAAGGAGGTAAGGGTCTGTGAAAGCAAATGATCTCATGTGTGAATGTTCCATCTGCCAGATCTGTTAAGGTCTACTACCTAGAGCTAATGAAACTAAAAGAAACAAAAACGATCGGGTGGCGTGCCTTCTTCATATTTTAGGTAAGTCAAATGTTGCAAAGTTCTCAAGGCTCATGGGTAACATAGAAACTTTACATTTCTTCTCAGCTGAAAGCATTCTGGTTGGTTTTTAAAGATTCTTTTTTCCCAGATTCTCCAACTGATGGTATGAAGCATAACAAGGCCTCTTTGATCGTAGGATTTAGGAGTAAGTTTCTCGATATCTCTCCTTACCCAGAAAGTGAAAAAGCTGAAAGTGGGGCATTTTCCCTGTCGGAGACAGTGCTCAGTTTTCCTCCTCCCTGGCCCTTGGCGGTGCTCACCTTTTCTCCTTCCCTGCACACCAGCATCTTCTATTCAGACATTTGGGTGGTTAACCAAATAAAATGACAATACAGAGAACTATCGGAAGCATACTCTCCAATTTATTCAGATAAATTCCAGCCCTGTTTACAAACTATCACAATGTTAGAGCCTCACTGAAAAAGGGAAGCCACAAGGCAAAGTGCAGTACCACCTCTAACGGACAGAGGGCACCTGCTCCCTGGAATGTAGTAGCCAGGCTGCTCTTTGGCTATCCAGCATCTGCCTCCCCTCCTTTGGGTACCAAGCCCCAGGTTTCCCTCTGTAGATTCACCGTAACAGAGTCCCCTCCATCCGTACAATTCCAGAATCACCGAACCTTCATCTTCTCTTTACTGAGAACTATTCCCAGACCTCTTTAACCAGGCCAATGTCCCCATCCTCTGGCTGCTAACAGTTCTCAACTCCCCTTTTCAGGAGAAGTAGCCTTCCAAAACAGGAGCCACCTAGACAAAAGTTTCGGACCTTACCTCCTACCCCACCTCCAGAGGCAGCCCACAGCCAATGACTAATTCATTTCCAGGGGGATACAAAAGGTCATCCCCCTTGCCTTAAGGTAGAAGGAACTTTGTGGTACTATTCATGCCCCAGGCTCCCATGAGATTAGGCTATAGCTGATCTCCGGCTGAGACCACATCTTGGCCAAGGTTTTCTTGCTTTCATCAGCCCAGTTCTGAAAGTGTTCCTTCAATCAGTCACTTGCACAAGATTTCTGGTCTCGGTTTCTGCTTCTTGGGAACCCTGCCTCAGTTTACTTCTTCACCCCAGCCATCTCCCCCTTGCCCGTCCTCAAAAAGAGCCATATCCCAAGGACAAAGTTTGAATCCTTATTAAAATAGTCCTGCCCCTGGATTTCTCAGTTAAGTTACTAAATTATCTTTTTTGCTTAAGCCCCTTTGGTTGGGTTTTGAGTTGCTTATACTAAAAAGACTAACATATTAGAAGATAGGACTATATCCTGGTTCATTTGTTCCTCATTCTATAAATATTTGTTGAGCACCTGCTGTGTTCCTGCTACTTTACTACACTCTGTAGATATAATGGAAGAAAAGACACAGCCCCTGCCCTCAAGTAACTCCCAGTTTTCAGAGACCATAATGGCAATGCAGAATGATAAGTGCAATACAAAACAATGTATTGTAGGGACACACAAGAGGAGTAAGTAACTCCTTCTTATGAGCACATTGTAGGGAGTGGGGATGCTAGTCAGGGAAGATTTCCTGAAGGAGGTAATATCTAATCTAAAAACATACAGGAAAACAGAAATCATCAAGGAGAAAAGCATCCTAGGCAGAGGGATCAGGTGTACAATGAACAAAAGCAAGAGAAAATGGGGTACATCCAGAGGAGTCCAGGAAAATCAGTATGGCTGGAGTGTGGGTTGTTCACCATGCCTGAGTACGTATTCTGTTTCCAGGCTTTCTCTGAGCTCAGGAGCAGCGGGAAGTCTGGGGGGACCAGGCAGCCCATCTCCAGATACAGCTGTCCAACCAATGGAAATGCAGTCAGTAGATATGTGTTAAATTCCATCCATGTGAGATAATTCTGAGGATACTACATGGATCTTCAGATGTCCCCCAGGAGACTGAGCCCCAGTTGCCCACCACAGGAAGCAGCTCAATACAAACTGTGTATTGACTTTTCTTTTTTCTCAGTCTCACCCTTCTGGTGGCCTCCTTCCATGCCCTGGAATCATCTCTCAAATAAACTCACCCATCCAAATCAATGGCTCAGGCTCTGCTCTCTGTAGAACTCAAACTAAGGCAGCCACATTGAGCAATTTGGACTTTCTCCCCAGGGCAGTGGGAGCCAATACAGGATTTTAAGTAATAGAGTGACATAATCATCATTGTATAGTAGAAAGATCCATCTTTCTGCCCTATGGAATATGAATCTGAGCAAGAAATGAGGACGGCCTGGACTAATGGAAATATAGATTCAAGCCTGAAAAGGAAAGTGGAACTTAAAATGTAATGATTGACTGGATATGAGGACTGAAGGAGAAAAAATAAAAAAAAACAGTACATGGAAAGGAACAAATAGTTATAAAGAGGTCCTCAGAGGCAGCTTTGCACTCTAAAGAATAATCAACAGATGACTAATCTCCATGATATCCTCTATTCATTTATTCATTCATTTGAAATTCTTTCTTTCATATGCCAAGTTGTAATGAATATTCATTTAATTCTATAGTATCCACAGCACTGTAATAGGTGCCATAAAGAACACACATGTGTGTGTGCACACATGCACACATACAGATACTGTTCTTGATCTGCAGAAGTTTACAATCTCCTTGAGGACAGAAGGTATAGCTACAGTAAACAGACAAGCAAACCTAAGAAATGTAACAATTACAAGGTAATATTATATAAGTAGTAATGTAAGTTCTAAGGAGGTTGCCAAACCAAAAGATTGGTCAATGAGGACTGAGTTTTGGGGTATGGGTGAGTATGAAAAATTAATGGCTTATTTCCCTATTAAAGTGTATTCCAGACAAAGCCCTTTATGTGTTAAATTATTTAATCATTATAACAGTCCTTTGCAACTAGTATTATTAATGCCATTTTTCATTTTTTTAAACATTTATTTATTTTAAGAGAGAGAGAGAGAGAGAGACAAAGCATGAGCAAGGGAGGGACAGAGAGAGGAGACACAGAATCTGAAGCAGACTCCAGGCTCTAAGCTGTCAGCACAGAGCTCAACTTGGGACTGGAGACCACGAACCATGAGATCATGACTTGAGCCAGTCATACACTTAACTGACTGACCCACCCAGACACCCCACCATTTTTTTCATTTTTTAGGAAGAGTTTCAAGATAGAGGAATAGTGGTGTGTGTGTGTGTGTGTGTGTGTGTGTGTGTGTGTGTGTATGCATGCCCGCATGCCTATGGTGGATGGTAGGCATGCCCGCATGCCTATGGTAGTGTAGAGGAAGTAGAGAAATTACGCTAAGGTATGGCCTTAGAAGGAAGGAGATATAGAGTCCATCATGCTTGGCTAGAGTTTGAATACAATGTTGTGATGGTTCAGTTTATGTGTCAACTTAACTGGGCTAAGAAATGCCAAGAGAGCTAGTAAAATGTCATTTCTGGATATGTCGGAGCATGTTTCTAGAAGACATTAGCATTACTCAGTAAACCAAGGAAAGAAGATCCACCCTCACCCATGTGGGTGGGCATCATCCAATCCATTGAGGGCCCAAATACAACAGAAAGGCAGAAGAAGGGTGAATTCCTTCTCCCTTGTCTTGAGCTAGGATGTCCACCCTCTCCTGCCCTTAGACATCAAGGCTCCTGTTTCTCAGGCCTCATGCTTAGACTGAATTATACAACTGGCTTCCCCCAGGGAAGCTTGCAGATGTCAGACTGTGGGACTTCTTGTCCCATCATATCTGTGTGAGCATATTCCTATAATAAATCTCCTCTTATGTATATCTGTGTATGTCCTATTGGTTTTGCCGCTCTGGAGAACCCTGACTAATACAGATGGGATACAGAAAAAGAGGTATTATATATTCTTAGGACAATGGAAGATTATTAAATATGATCATAAAATATGCCTCCAGGAGCCTCATGAGAAATACACTGAATTAGGAGCAGTTACTCAGGAGAGAGACTTTCAAGAAATTAAAACATATACTCATGGGACGCCTGGGTGGCTCTGTTGATTAAGCATCCAACTCTTGATTTCAGCTCAGGTCATGATCTCAGGGTTCATGAGTTCGAGCCCCATGTTAGACCCTGCGCTGACAATGTGGAGCCTGCTTGGTTCTCTCTGCCCTCCTCTCTCTCTCTCTCTCTCTCTCTCTCTCTCTCTCAAAATAAATAAAAATAAACTTAAAAAAACATATACTCGGGGCGCCTGGGTGGCGCAGTCGGTTAAGCGTCCGACTTCAGCCAGGTCACGATCTCGAGGTCCATGAGTTCGAGCCCCGCGTCAGGCTCTGGGCTGATGGCTCAGAGCCTGGAGCCTGTTTCCCATTCTGTCTCCCTCTCTCTCTGCCCCTCCCCCGTTCATGCTCTGTCTCTCTCTGTCCCAAAAATAAATAAACGTTGAAAAAAAAATTTATTAAAAAAAAAAAACATATACTCATGAAGACCTGCACTGTCAGCATTAGAAAATTGGAGAAATGTCTAGTGACCACTTTGGTGCAGGTGTAAAAGAAAAAAATAAGAAAATGTCTAGGTTTAGAAACGTCTAGTTTTGGGAAAGATGATACACTTAACGGAATGAAGAAGAAAGAGGTAGTTTGGAATGACAATACAGAGGGCAAGAGGAAGGCCCTAGGAGAATGTTCCAGGGTTCTTTGGAACAGGAAAACTTTTATTCCCTTTTACCTCACCTCCATCCTCAGAGTGGGATGTCTGGGTGTTGTTCAGCCCTGCATGCGTTAGACACACAATATGTACGTGCTGGAAGAATGGATGAATGTGTGGGAAGTGGTAAACAAACAACAGTGAGCACTGTGTCCACCCCTTTTGCAATGTCTGATTACTCGCAACTTTGGGGTAGTTCCTTGGAGAATGTGGGAAAACATCAAATCTGGAACCAGAAGATTATATTTCCAAAGCTTGGCTTCTAAAAAACCACTTTTAGTTTTTGGACAAGTCAAATGTTCTCTCTAAACTTCAGTTTCATCCTCCAGAAACAGAATACACCTGCCCCTTGCTTCAAAACACAGTTAAATCGCACGTATTAGTTGGGCATACGATACCAAGTACTTTAATCGCTATGGGACTATGCATGGGACTATTTCTTCCCGATGGGGCACTGCCCGTTTTCTCTCAGAATCTCTCTCTCCTTTCCCTTCTTTCTGTCCCTCTCCCTCTCTTTCCACCCCTCAACCCAAATCCTTGGCGTGTTTTCAGTAGTTATGTATTTATCTGGAACCACAGCCAGAGTCCCCCCTTTAAGAAAGAGCAAAAGCCATTCCTCTCCTCCACCTTCGTCCTTCAATAAACTGGTAGTTAATAAGAGCATAAGAACACTTAGCTAGTACATCTAAAGGAACACCATTAGGACTCATTTGTCCCCAACAATGAATTAACAAAATGACGAACAACAGGATGAACAATGAGGATTTGCTTTCCTTGATTCTCACTTCATTACACCAAACAAGCATATTCGACAGAGATCCATAATCACAGAATGTAGTCAGAGCTTATAAAGTTGCACTGGTTGCATTTTTACTTAACTCTTACACTCTTTTCTTTCTTTGCTTTTTTTTTTTTTTTTTTAACAAGTAGGAAGAGAATGTGCCTTGTCTCTTCTAAGTTACCCCAACGGAACTAAACTCTTGGAAAAAAGAGATTCCACCTTGCTCACTTGTGGACATTTAATGGCTCCTACCATAATTCTCTACTCAGAATAAGAATATGGAATTCCTTCTATATTTATAGAAGGAATGAGCAAAGAAAAGAAATAAAAATGGATTATTACTTCACCAATCTATAAAATAAATACTTTAAGAGCAGAGGGATGTCACTGACCCTTTTCCTTCCATTTGGCAAAACTCCATAAGATTTACAAATCTGTGCATTGCGTTTTCAAACTATAAATCTCACGGCAGTCAACCACATTGTGAAATACAGGAGAATGTCTGTAATGGATATTTCTAACTTCTTTTCGACATCAAACGTCAAGAGTAAGCAGGGTCCAGGAAAACTTAAACTCTCTGGTTCCTACAAGTGAATTTATCTACATTTACACATGTATGCAGCTTGTAAGCCTCAGAGGGTTTGGTTGCAAAATGAAGATTAAGTCCTCTAGATATAGTCGCAACTAGGAGGAAGATGTCTGTGGCTCAGAGGTAAGAGTATGTTAGACAAGTAGCCCAGTCCTAGTTAATGTTCCTTGTAGAGATAATGACAAGTGTTGTAGACCTTGTTGAAATGTTGGGCCGCTTTACTATGTAGGTCTGTTCTACTAGGAATGTTTCCTAGTGATGGCATAGAAACTACTTAAAAGCTATGATGATTTTCCCCCTTGTTCTACCACTGTCCACCACAATTGTGTGAGATTCTACATGGGCAATCCATTTCTTTGAGTCTCAAACTATATATATTCATCCATTTATTCAATGGGTATTTGCTAAATATCTACTGTGTTCCAAGGATTGTGATACAAAGGCAAACAAGATATGGTCTTTGTCCTCAAGAGGCTCAAAATTAGGGGTGCCTGGGTGGCTCAGTCGGTGTAGCATCTGACTAGATTTTGGTTTGGGTTGTGATCTCATGGTTTGTGAGTTCAAGCCCAACATCAGGCTCTGTGCTGGTGGTGTGGAGCCTGCTTGGGATTTTCTCTCTTTCCCCCTCTCTCTGCCCTTCCCTTGCTTGCACGCTCTCTCTGTCTGAAAATAAATAAACTTAAAAAAATAAAAAATACAAAGTAAACAAAGTATGGCTGAACACATGTCCCTTAAAATATAAAATATAATTTATTAATATAAGTTGAATAAAGTGACAAAATAATCTTCATAAGAAATAATTAAATATAGCGATAACAGAACAAAAATGCAGCAACTTTAATGTCCGTTGGGTGGACTTTTAGTCTCCTGAGCATACTTATTCTTCAATTTTGTTCATTTGGAAACTTCTGGGTCTTTCCTAATCAGGTCCCAGTCTTTCTCTTACCCTCATTTTTGGATCATTACTACTTGGTATTAGTTATTCTGTTTTTCTGTTTACTTCCCTGGCCTATGATGCTGTTGCAGGTTGCTACTCTATTAACCTAATTCCCTTTTTTTTTTTTTTTGAGAGAGAGAGAAATAGAGGGCACAAGTGAGCGAGGGGCAGGTGGGGAGAGAGAGAGAAGAGAATTGGGGCTCACCTGAAATGGGGCTAGTGTTCACCCAAAACGGCTTGAGTTCACCCGATGTGAGACTCGAACTCACAAACCATGAGATCATGACCTGAGCCTAAGTCAGATGCTTCACTGACTGAGCCACCCAGGCGCCTAACCTAATGCTTCTATTAAGCTCTGTCTCAAGTAAGGCTTATGGTCTCCATTCTCATTCAAATCCTGACATTTTTGGAATCTAAAATATAAACACTTAAATCAGTAATTCTCAACTGGGGACAATTTTGCCCACTCCCCTCCCCCAGAGGACATCTGGCAATGTCTACAGATATTTCTGATTGTCACAGCTGCAGAGGGGAAAGAGATGCCACTAGCAAAAAGAGGGCAGAAGCAAGGATGTTGCTGAACACACTGCAGGGCACAGGACAGCCCCACAGCCTCCAGTGTCTATAGGTAAAGAGACTCCCACTGGGGGGAAGCGGGAGCCACAGTTACAGGAGTGCTATCAGAGCAGACCTGGGTGCGTGGAGCAAACACAAGTTTCTTCCCTTTGTGGCAGAGATTGCCATGTAACAGTCCTGGTGAACTGTCATCTGTCAGAAGCTTAGCTTTTAAAGACTAAAAGTCACAACATAGTCCAAACATAACCTCACAAATACCATTTTAATGCAGATTGGAACCTTAGGTTTTTCTGACAACGTTAAGAATTAGTTGACAACTAGCCAGGAACAAGATACAACGCCAGCCATGTGAAAAGAAGCCTTTAACTGTAGAGGTTGGAAATAGCAGCACACACATATTAGCTTTACACTTTTCCTTTGACAATGTTGAACTTCATCTGAGCCCTGTGCTCCCAAAAAGGAGCTACACTTAAGAATCCCTCTCCAACCCTATTGTATCTCAAGAAAGGGCAACACATAAAGGCTCACCCTGCCCTCACATATATTCGTCATGACTCACATAAGGTCTGAGCAAGATTCACTTGATGTCCACCTTCCCTCAGCACCTTCCTTCTTGCTCTTGCCTCTCCACAACTCCAGGTTTTCTCTTGTTCCTTTGGGACGGTCCTCCCTAATGATGGTTTCCTATTGTGATAACCTAAGTGGTCATCCTTGGTGGTCTATCTCACCCTCCTATCTGTCCCCTGTTTTTTCATTGCATTTTAGGCAGCCAGATCTCAGGGCTAGTCAAAGGAAGACTCATATCTCCAAATCTCCTCCAGGTTAAGCAATCCACGCAAGAACAAAGAAAGGAGTTGGATTTCATATTCCCATCAGCCTTCCAAGATGATATCGTGAAATGTTGCTCTGGCAAACATCAGTTGCTGAGTTGTTTGCAATGAGCATCCTGCCCAAGTCCGGATGTTGGGGCTCTCTCTTCCACACACCACTGCCTTGCTAGATTACGAGTTTTCCATACTAATGGGGGGGGGGGGCGGTTAATTTTCAAGTCCTATGGGATAATCCATAGATGAGGCAAAGTGCCTAGATGGACCACCCTCTCCCAAGAGCTGTGAGGAGTGCAGTTGGCTGAGTGTGTGGCAGGTAAGAGTTCAGCTCCCAGGGGCCCCTTGACACCTGCCATCTTCCAAGCTTTTCACACACTTCCCTAAAACAGTCTCCCACATCACTTTCCACCTAGTCTTGTGGTCTTGACCCTTTAACTCTCTCCTTCAATTCTCTTTCTTATCTTTATTACTTAATCCTATCTGCCTTGTCTTTTGATTCTCAAGGACCTAGTTTGGAAGTCAAAATAACTGAAAGCTACCTCTTATCTTATATTCCTTTACTGGAATTCCAGTTTTCCCCCTGAAATCCCAATTCTTCCTAGTCTACCTTAGACTAGGGAAGGGGTCAGAAAGTGTGGGCAGGAAATAAGAAAAGCACCAAGATTAATACTAAGTGAAAACCTTGATACTAATTCTTTTGGAGTTCAAAGACCAGGAATCATTCACCCAATGAGCATTGACAACTGGGTAGATATAAGGTACTAATAAAAAGAAGGAAAGATGATTCTAAAGCTCTGAACCAGGGTAACTGTGAGGAAGGTGGTGACATTAGCAGAAATGGGCAAGTTGGGAGGTGAGGTGGGTCTCAGGAAGATGAAGAGCATGATTTGTGCCCAGGACATGTTAGGTTGAAGCGATGGGAAGACAGCCAAGTGGACCGTCTACACTGATGGGCTGTGGAATTAGAGATCAGGAAGCATTGGGGCTGAGGCATTATGTGTGAAGGCTTGTGTCTAGTATCATACATTAGTAGTAGTTGCCCAGAGATAAATAGTAAGAGGGAGTCACAACTGTTAAAAACAAAAATCCACCCACATATAGGAGGCAAGAGTGAGATGAAAATCCAGCAATGGCAACAGCATTAACTAGAAGGAAAATTAAGAAGTGCATTTTCATAAAAGCCCAAGATTTTCTGTCAAGTTGGAGAAAGGAGTCCCTCATGTCCACATGCTGCAGAGAGGCCAAGGTGAATGAATTTGAGAAAAACAAACAAAAAAAAAACACTTGCATTTGGTCATCAGAACATTACCAGAGACCTCAGAGAATGGTTGGAGTTGGGGAGGTAGAGTGCCAACCAAAGAGCTGGCCCTGCTTACTCTTACAAGCCCTGGGATACTATCCGAGAACTTTGGGAAGCTCCTGAGAGATCATTATTTACAAGAATCACCATTAAACAGCCTTCCTTTTTGCATAGGAACAAATTTTTAAATAAGGGTTTATATTTGCAATTTGGGTTTGAAGAGAAGCTCTGGATTTGAATTCCGAATCCTTGGATCAATTGATGTTCTGGTTCTGCCACCTACCAGCTTGGAGAACTTGGCCCCGGTGGTCACTTTGGTCCTTCATTACTTCACCCATGATGGCAAGTGGAGTTATTAAAGAATTACCGCCCACAAAGGTTTTTGCTTTGTTTTTTACTCAAGTACAACATACATGGGTAGGGTATTTAATGTGTAATTGCCGTAGAATATTGAGTCGATGCAGTCTGGAAACATAAAAACAGAGAATTTTATCTCCAAATTCCATAGGGAATGACAGAATTCCAAGTCTCCGAGGCTTAAAATAAATGAAATAAAATGAAGAAGCTGTGCTACCCTTCACACACAGAATGTAAAGACTCATGAGGGAAATCAATCCTTTGGAGCAAAAATCTACTTCTGACTGAATGATTTACTCCATGCTTTTCCCACTGGGGCCCCTGGCTTCTCAACTGGGGTACGCCCTTCTATAGTTCAAGGAAGCATGCCTGAAGATACCTAAATAAACTCAGCAGGGCTCTCTGGAAAGTCAGTTATGTTCAGGTTTTGAGTGGGAAGGCAGGATATTTTTATATCATAATACAAGGTAATTATGGTACAGAATTCAAAACATACATGATGTTTGGGATAAAGCCCAGGACTTCAAAGTAATTTCAAACTCATGGCAGGCCATTTGGGGTCACGTAGGCCCAGATCAATAGAAATTTTTTAAAAACTCTTATTTGCTGTTCTAGGTGGGCAACTTTTTATAGCGCTATTTGTTTTTTATTCTCTTCTTCACTGGTGAAGATATAATTGTAAAGTCCATTTTACCTCCACTTAGGATCAATATTCAGCTTTCCCATCCGACTTCTGTGTCCTTGTTCATGCCCATGTCACACTGATGTTAGTAGTTTAATCAGCTCACCTGATATGCTTATTTTTGTATCCGTCTTATTCTCTTCTCCTTTTGTCAAATCTTGTAAGTCTCTTTTAGAACAGGGGCTGTGCCTAAATTTTCTGGAATTTCCAGGCAATGTCCACACCTCTACCTTGCATGCAACAGGCAATCAGTTAAATTGAACCAAATCAAAAACTACAGAAGGCTGTTACCATTATGACTCTTACTATTTTCAAAATAATACTATACTATTACTTTTTAAAGTGCTCTTTTAAAGCACACTATCTCAGGCACCTGGGTGGGTCAGTCAATTAAACATCTGACTTCGGCTCAGGTCGTGATCTCACTGTCTGTGAGATTGAGCCTCACGTTGGGCTCTGTGCTGACAGTTTAGATTTTGTGTCTCCCTCTCTCTCTGCCCCTGCCCTGCTCACACTGTCTCTCTCTCTCAAAAATAAACATTAAAAAAATTTTTTTTAATTTAAAGTACACTATCTCATTTGATTCTCACAAAAATTTAGTGAGATAAGTCAAAACCTAAAGCCACAGAGTTGGAACTAGAAATCATACCTTCAGAACACTTTCCATGTGGACAATTAACCCAAAAATATTTCCTGAACACTTATGTACTAGACCTTCTTCTAGGCTTTGAGAAACACTATAGATACACACACATGCACACACATGGTCTATGCAAGCCATGGAAGTATATACCAGGAGGATCTTTTTTTTAAAAATGTTTATTTTTGAGAGGGAGAGAGAGAGACAGAGAGACAGAGAGAGAGGGAGGCGCAGAATCCAAAGCAGTGTCCAGGCTCTGATCTGTCAGCACAGAGCCCAATGAGTGGCTGGAACTCATGGACCACGAGAGCATGACCTGAGCCAAGGTAGGATGTTTAACCGACTGAGCCAGCCAGGTGCCCCGCAAGAAGGATCTTATTTGGATTAGTGCATATTAGCTTTCCACTTGCTCTCAAAAAAAAATCTCTTTTTAGATGCCTCTCTTCTATTGTTCTGGGTCCACTATGTGAGAAGAAAATGTGCCTAGGAGAGAACTAGGGCCGAAATAATGAAAGAGCCAAATAACGGAAACAAATACTTGGCCAAATATCTATTTAAAAATGTCAGCCTGTCTCACAGGGGAAAACAAGTTCCAAAAGAGCCTTATTCACCTAAGAGTACGTTTTTCCTTTATTATCTTCTTTGCCACAGGCTTGAATTTTTATGGGGCAGTTTTCAGGGCTTAAACACTTGATTGTTACTTATAACCAAAGTAATAGCACAACTGTGTTTAGGGTTAATTTATGGATGTTTCACATAACTGTGTTTAGGGTTAATTTATGGGTGTCTAATATAACTTTCAAATGCACTTGCTGTTTCATTGAAGTTAGCCTAAAGAACATCAAATCCTGCTGGGGTAATCATAAGCAACGCAAATGGCCCCATAGACTTATCTCAACCCTACAGATCCCTTGTAATACAGGGCATGATGACCAACAATTGCTAATGACAGTTTGACAGGTATTTTCCCCTTGAAGTCTTATTTTAGTAAAGCTCAGTAGTAGGGAGAAGCTAAATTTTATTTTTTTAAAATTCCCTCTGCTTTTTAAAGGACCCTTTAATCTTTATTTCCTCACTTTAGCAGAGGGTGACTGCCAAATGCTTGTGTGCGCAGTCGGGCCAGAGAACATCCCCTAGAGTCCACCAGGGGCCGCTGTTCTGCAAGCAGTGACAACTTCAGGGGCGGACTTGCCTTCCATCTCCAAACAGGATGAAATTGCTGGTGGATGCAACAAAAATACTCCTTTCAAAATATATTTTCCAACCTTGAAAGCACTATACGAAGTAAAAGAAGACAGACACAAGGCCACGTATTGTGTGATTCCGTTTATATGAAAGATCCAGAGTAGGCAAATCCATAGGGAGAAAAAACAGATTCTGGGTGGCAGGGACTGGGGAAGTGGGGGTGGGCAAATGACTAATTAATAGGATCAGGGTTTCCTTTTGAGGTGATAATAAAGTTCTGGAACTAGATAGTGGTGATGGTTGCACAACACTGTGACTAACACCACTAAACTGCACATTTTAAAATGAAGATGGTAGGGGCACCTGGGTTGCTCAGTTGGTTAAGCATCTGACTCTTGATTTCAGCTCAGGTCAAGATCCTAGGGTCGTGGGATGGAGCCCAGCGTCGGGCTCTGTGCTGAGCATGAAACCTGCTTAAGATTCTCTCCCTCTCTCTCACTCCCTGCCCCTCTCCCTGGCTCACTCACTTGCTCTCTTTCTCTAAAATTAAAAAAAAAAAAAAGTTTTTTTAATAAAAAAATAAAATGGGGCCCCTGGGGTGGCTCGGTCGGTTGGGCGTCCGACTTCGGCTCAGGTCATGATCTCGCGGTTCGTGGGTTCGAGCCCCGCATCGGGCTCTGTGCTGATAGCTCAGAGCCTGGAGTCTGCTTCAGATTCTGTGTCTCCCTCTCTCTCTGACCCTCCCCCGTTCATGCTCTGTCTCTCTCTGTCTCAAAAATAAAAAATAAAAAAATAAAATAAAATTAAGATGGTAAATTTTGTGTTATGTACATTTCACTATAACAAAAATTGTTTTTCCAGTATTCTTTGCTCTCTGCCATTTACACCCATCCTGCTTCATATAAGTCTTCTATTTAGAGATCATAAATTGACCTGATAAGAAACAACATAAATTCTGCGTTTGTTGAAGCTTTCTTCCATTCTGGAGCAAGCTCCTGACCTGAGTCCCATGTTCGGATACTTCTTGTCCCTACCTCACCCCCTCTCTGCCTATCTTTTACCCCAGCCCCGCTTTGGTGATCAGCACTTTGCTTCAGCTGCACAGTGAGTTTCTCCGCCACCACGGGACCCTGAAAGATCCTGTTCAGCACATGCTCGACCTGGAAGTGCAGGAAGTTAATACTCAGGGGTTAGGCCCTGGTGGGCAATGCACCTTCCTCTGTCCATCGCCAGACAATCCCGAGGCATATTCTGCATGGGTTCCCCCAAAGGCTGCAGTGCAATCAAGCAGAGCTCCAGTTTCTCACAGCCCTGACCAACTCAAGAGCACACCCTTAGACGGTATACCCTCCTTCCTCATTCACTCTCCCTGGTCCCCACTCCAGTTCCCTGGAATCCATTTCCAGAACAAATAACAGATCACAAGCTATTGCCTCAGGATCTGATTCACAGAAGGAAGACCATGCTCTCAGAGAGCCCACTCTTGACAGAAAACAGCAGATGGGAGAATGGGTCACTGAAGTTTTCAGCTTCTGATACAGCTCCTCACCTTGACTGTCAAGCTAGAGTCCCCTCCCTTCCACCATTCCCCATCACATAATCCACAATTCTACACACACATGCGCACCCGCACAGGTTCCCTATGGTCTGATTCATGGGAGGAGGCGTGGGAATGAAAAGAAGATGTGTTGCCTTGAAATCAGTGATACTGAGATGGAAACTAAGGCTTCACTCTTCCCACCACCCATGCAACTTGACATGGGACTCTCTGTAAGGAAAGGATGGTAGCACTGACTTTCTGGGGTTGCCAAGAGGGTTAGATGATTACGTCTTCCAACCATATTATAGACTCAATAGTTCTGTTGTCTTATAGCAGAGAGTTTCCCTCTCCTCTGCCTAAAATTTTTTCAGGATGAACCTAGAAAGACCACAGGCTTTGACAGCAAGTGGATCTGATTTTGAACCCTTTATCCTTTAGTTATTAGCTGTAAGGCCTTGGGCAAATTCTTCAACCTCTTTCTATCAGTATTCTTATCTCTAAGATGAGATAATAAACTTGCTTGCATGAGGTTTAAATTAAATAGGAGCTATGGGCTTACCTATCATGTATACTCAGCAAAGATTTACTTCAGTTTTGCCAGTCTAAACTAATCCACAAATGGCTAATTTTCTTTCAAAGTCCATATTGAATACTACTTCCTGCCCCAAGTCCTTCCTTACCTTCACCTCTTTTTACACCTTGTTTTCTTTAATTTCCATAATATTTCTTGTATTGATACTTGATACGTCTTATGTTTATCCCACTCTGTCTTACACACTAAACACACTGTGTCTCTGATACCTTTCCTAGTCTTTCTTTCTACACAATTGTTAGTACCTTGGGTAAGAACACTGTCTCACTCAACATCTTTGTGGCACCGATAGTTAGAGTTGCCTCATTGCACATCCCCAGGGTGGCATTTGCATTCTAGTGTATGGGGCTGCATCCTCGAGACTTGTACAGTGTGCAGACCTGCCTGCAGTAATGTTCTGTATTTCTTGGACTCTCAACAAGTATGTGTCAGATTAACCTCTATGGTCCTCATATTACTGATGTATAAAGCAGGGTTTTCTAGCTACAGAAACCTTTTCCTAAAGTACGTTATACAATACAGCTCGAAACGGAGAAATCTTAGTGGAAAGAAGACTGGGGACAGGATGTATCCTGACCATACCAGCACCCTACAAGCCCACCCTCCCAATTGTCTTTGACGTACCTCCAAGGAACCCTCTGACTGGATAGTCTCCACACTTCTCTTCAGAACTGGCTTTGCCTGCCTACTTCCTTAGTGTCTAGAGGGCAGTTCCAGCTGTGAGTTCATGTGGCCCCTGGGGCATTGACGAGCATCTGAACTGAGTGGGGCCTGAAGACTTGCGTGTGGGCATTGCCTCCCTCTTCCCCAGCCCCACAGGGATGAAAGGCCCTGGGGAATAAGGTGACAGGCAAAAGGAAGCTCAGGAAATGACGATCCCATGTGTAATGTCAATAAAAATATAACCCAAAACTGGCCAGAAATGAAATTGAGACAAGTATAAAGGAGACATTGAGGAACATCTGTGCCCTTCCACTTCAAGTAGGTGTGTGCATGTGCCAGCTGAGTCTAACGTGGGCTGTATCATTAGGAGCAGGTCTGACTGCACATGAGGACAAATCCCACATCTAGTGACTTATCCAGATACAGGTTTTGTTTTTTCTCACATAACCACAAGTCAGAAGGTAAACAGTGCAGGCTTCAGTGGGCCACCAGGATCATGTGCTTTCTACTCAGCCACCCTTGATACATGCCTTCTGTCCTTTTCCTGTCACTTCATATGACAATTTTGGCATCGTGTCTGTGTTCAGTGTGAGAACAAGGAGAACAGAGGCAGTTCCATCCACGGCCATCCCTTTTGCCAGGAGGGGAAAGGCATCCCTTTACAGAAGCCCCTTGAACACTTCTCTCTAGCGTCTTCTTCAGAATCCACAGCACATTTCTGTTAATATTCTCCCAGCACCTCACTGTGCAGGTAGCACAAATCCAGGCAGCTGTCTTTACTGAGCAACTACCATGAGCCAGGCACTCCAATAACTACTTCACATTCATTAACTCACAGCTTCGTCCTGTATTTCTTCAGCCATTATTTCTCGAATGCCTTCAACGGAAAAATAGTAAAACTTGGCCTAACGGTTAGCACAGTCAATCAGGACCCAGAAGATTTACATTTCTAAAGACTTTCACTCTGAGAAATAAACTGTGAATGAATTACAGGGCCTTCCCCAAAGTTTTTTATCCGGAGATAAACCACAGAAAACAAACACACAAACAAGCAAAAGCCAGGGACATTCTGTTGGGGAGGAGGAATTGTTTTTCAGATTTTATTTTAATCAAAGACAGAACTTTCAGTTTATTAAAATGTATCTAATCAGAACCGCCAACTATCATAACAATATCAACTCTACATATCACTCTCTCTCTTTATTCTAAGAGCCAGTAAATCTGAAGGCTGGGTTCCTTTGCATATGTTATACATTTGCAAAGAAAAAAGAAAAAGAATAGAAATCTTCATTCAGAACTCCAACGTTGTCTGTGTAGGTTTTCTTTGATAGATATGCCAGGAAATGAACAAAACATCCAAGGAGTCTGTCCTGAAAAACTTATATCCAGTTGGGTATTAAATTCTGGCCACGGTTATATATGCTTTTCATATAGGAAAACATAATCATATTATTTTATATTCATACCTTGTATATGTCGCTATCTATTAAAATATCCTAGGTAATAACATTAGCTGGATGAACTTACACATTCCCAAAGAATTTTTCTTTTTTTTTAATTTTTAATGTTTATTTATTTTTGAAGGAGAGAGAGACAGAGTGTGAGAAGGGGAGGGGCAGAGAGAAAGGGAGACACAGAATCTGAAGCGGGATCCAGGCTCTGAGCTGTCAGCATAATGCCTGATGAGGGGCTCGAACTCATGAGCTGTGAGATCATGACCTGAGCTGAAGTCAGACATCCAACCTACTGAGCCATCCAAGCACCCCTGCCAAAGCATTTTCCAATGCACCATGGATTTAATCTGCACATCAATCACTGAGCTCAGTATCATTAAGCTATTTACAAATGAAGAAACTGAGGTTCAGAGAGGCTTAGGGATGTCCTAGGATCAGGCAGCCAGTAATCAGGGAAGCTGAGATTTGTAGCTGGCTCTCGATTCCATGTCCAGAGCTCTTTCTGTCTTCTCTTTTCCAATGACATAACCTAGAAGCTCCAGGCTGCCTCAATTTCAAAAGCCCTGTCCCGTTGTCGACATAAATACACTCATACTTGACTCACCAGGTAACCCAATTTTTAGCTCAGAAAAGTGGTTGCAGTCTTGATTGCACACCGTGCAATGTTGACCACAGAGAGTCCTCAGGCAATGTTTCTTTACAACGAGGATAAGTGGAAGCAAGCTTTCAGACACAGATGTGGAAGAGAAAAAAGAAGGAAGCAGCAATATTCCAGAGGCCATTTGCTCTAATGGTTGACCTGGTCTGTTTGTATTCCACTGCCAGAGCCTTTCAAAAGCTCTACTTGATGAACCTGGGTCACACATCCAAAGGGGAAAAATATCCCCTTCTTCTTCTCATGCCTCATCATTTCTTTTACTAGCTTCATTTTGGCAGTGTTTTCTTCTCTAGCAGGGTTTCTTGACATCAGTATTATGGCCAGGTTATTCTTCGTTGTTGGTGGCTGTCCTGTGCACCGTAGGATGTCTACTAGCATCCCTGACCCCTGACCCTGCTCACTCGATTCCAGTAGCACCCTTCCAGCCAAGACTACCAAAAGTTCTTCAGACATAACCAAATGACTCCTAAGGGGGAAAAATTGCCCCCACTTGAGAATACTGGTCTATGTATGACTAAAAAGGAAGGTACAAACAGACTGGCTTATCCTAGTAGAAGCAAATGGCAGAGTGGCCTTCCTCCATCCACATAGGGCCAAACCCACTGCAAAATGAGACCCATCTCTGTAACCCTATTAAAGCGAGACTAGAAGAGGATGATTAAAGACCTCCTAATTCAGAGGTGTTATGGCCTATTTTATAACCATTTTTTCACCTTGATCTCACCATAGAATTGACACTGTGCACCAACAAGTTTCTTCTAACCTGCCTTTCCAACATGCCACTGTCTCCTAGATCCTGTCCCCTAGATCCTGTCCCTTGCTGACCATTGCATTTCAAGCTTCAGAGGAAGTTCTTTTCTGCCAACTTTTTAAGTCTGGTGGATCCCACAGTCCACCACTAGTTCTCCCCTCACTTGACAGGCTTTCCCTGGAACATCTTATCTGTGCTTCACCTCCTGTGTCCACAATTTCTATTTATAACTTCAGGTGTGTTCTTTCTTCTTTTTTTTTTTTAATTTTTTTTTTCAACGTTTTTATTTATTTTTGGGACAGAGAGAGACAGAGCATGAACGGGGGAGGGGCAGAGAGAGAGGGAGACACAGAATCGGAAACAGGCTCCAGGCTCCGAGCCATCAGCCCAGAGCCTGACGCGGGGCTCGAACTCACGGACCGCGAGATCGTGACCTGGCTGAAGTCGGACGCTTAACCGACTGCGCCACCCAGGCGCCCCGGTGTGTTCTTTCTTCTAAGCACCAGATTTGCATCGTGAACATTTCTACTTGGATGCTCCAAAGACATCTAAAAACAACCTCATCGTGACAATATTCATGGCATTGCCATTCACCTTATTCACTTAGTAAATATTTATTGGCCATCTACTATGTGCTGGGCTTTATTCTTGGTACTGAGGATATAACCATGAACAAAGTCCTTACTCCAGTGAAACCTATATTTTAGCTGAAAACTTCACTTCTTTCTTCTTCTCCTTGCAGGTCAATTGGTCTCTAATTCTGTACATTTTTTTTGGAGAGAGAGCCCTTGAGCAGGGGAGAGGGACAAAGGGAAAGAGAGAGAATCTGAAGCAGGCTCCATGCTTGGAGACTGCTCTGGGCTTGATCCCACGACCTTAGGATCATGACCTGAGCCAAATCAAGAGTTGGAAGCTCAACTGACTGAGCCACCCCTGTGCCCCTAATTCTGTACATTTTTATTTCAGAAATATAACCTGAATTCTGGCCCTCCTTTCCGTCATTAATGCTACCCTCATTCTCTCACTTTTTAAAACAGCCTCCTATGTGTCTTTCAGGACCCTTCATCCTCCAATTCATTCTCCACATTAAAGCCAGCTTTCCTCATCAACACAAAAATTGTTTATTTTTCCTTCTTTGCTTCAAAATCCCTGCTGGATCACTATCACTGGATGATAAAATTTAAATTCCCTAACATTCAGCTCTACACAATCTGGTCAGAACTTAACTCTTCAAATTCCTAATGCTCCCATCCTACACCTACCATACTCCATCCTGGCCGTGCTCAAGACCCGCCAAGCCCTTCATGCTTCTCTGACACAGAGACACTTTCACTTCTCTGCCCCTTTGCAAATGCTGGGCTCTCCTCCCATTCCACCCCTGTCTTTCCACCGACCTACTGATGTCCTTACTCATTCTTTTCAATTCTATAAAATGTCATTTTCTGATCCAGCTCATCAAGCCTCTGCCATTTACTCTATCCTTTGATTCTCAAAGCACTTTGGTGATAACCTTTGGTGCTTAGCTCATTTTAAAGTATAGCCACTTATAAGTGTGTCTCTTCCACAAAATAATAAGCTCCTTAGGGACTATGCCCCATTCCTTGTTGCATTTCCCACAGTCTGTGTAAAATCTACATATACATTAGCATCCAGGTCGTCATAATGAAGAGAAGGACTAGCTACCACTTACTCAGTTTTGTTTCATTACAGTCTTAGATGGCAGAGATCACTATTACTAGTTTAAGCATAAAGAGAATTATACCAGGCACCAGGGTGCTTACACAATTGCGGGAAGGGCTGGAGGAGCAAGCTCTAGACTAAGCTTCTAAGAACAACTCCCAGCCCTCAGAATCACACGTAATAAGGAAAATGAACACTGCTGCTGTAGGAAGCCACTCCCTCTGGAAGCTGCCAACAGCCATCACCTTGTCTCTGTCACAGTCTACGTCAGCAAAATGGGCACTTTGCACCCTGCCAATATCTCTCTCTCCTTAACTCATCCCATAACTGAGTCTTAGTTTAGGTGCGTGTCCTTGATGGAACTCTAATCACATCCAGAACATCAGCTGCAAGACAGTCTAGGAAACATCTTTTCTAACTTTCCAGCCTCTGCAAGGAGGGGTGACCCCACAGGGCGTTTCAGATGGACGTTGAAGAGCCAGTCCACATCATCCACAATTATCTCCTATGTGGCAGGCATTTGACAATGGAGTACCCCCACATTACCAATGATGAGACAGAACTCAGAGCGACTAAGCCTTGTCCTAGGTGACATAGCTGGTAGGGGTGGTCTCTGATTCAAAATCAAATCACAATTCCAAGATTGTGTTCTTTTGGAGTTCCAGTGGTGCAATCAGTTAGCGTGTGGTACTTATATGAGAAAACTGTGTTCTTTCTACCACACTAGCTATTTACAAGTGCTTTAGTTAAAGATATTTCACACAGGTCTAAAGGAAGCAAAACAATGAAATAACAGTAAGTTAACACATCCTATCCCTTGTTGTCATTATCTTGTTACCATCACTCTAGATTTCAAAGGAATGTGTGTTTTTGATAGAAATCTTTGTCTTTTTACTAAGGCTAGTGATAGGCATGGGTAAATGTAAAGTCTCATGAAACCTGATAAGAAATACCATTTTTCACTGAAAGTCCACGAATTCCAAATGTAAACCAAGTGACAGTGATGCTTAAAAGCAGTTATTTATATTTCCCAGCACCCAATTAATGTTACACAGTACAGTACACCCTCATTCTGACTCAAGTCAATGCAAAATTACTCAAATCAGCATCAGTATGAGACTAAGACTGCATCTTCCATTTCTACACTGAATGTCCTGTCTGTGGCTTCCTCAATCACTTACTGATCACTCTTAGGGTTAGGATATTCAGTTGATCCCAAACAGCATAGGCAAGAGAAAATTCTCAGAAATATCAAGGACTGAGCTTAAATCAGGCTATCTAGCTAGAGAAGTGCTGAGACAGAACAGCAACGGGTCACCCCAAAAGTGCTATCACCTCCATTCTCAGGGCAGCTGTCTGACTGGAGGTCTGGGAGAGTCCATGAAACCCAATTATAGAGCTCCAAAGAGTGCATGACCAGAGCGTGAAACAGGGACCTTGGTCACAGACAGGCTCCCATGCATGTAGGGGAACGTGGAAGTGTGTGTTAGGAAAACACTGGACTGGACACAAGAAACCTGGTATCCAATTCCTCTCTGCAGAGGCCAAGGTAAACCCACGAAGGGTTCTAAGAGAATCAGTGTTGACATGTGGTATAAGGGCCAGAGATTCCTTTGAGTGGTTTTCTGGAGCAGTCAGCAGCAAGAAATGCCCATAGAAGGATAGAAATTTTCTATCACCAAGGTTCAAAGCCAGAGATGCCAACTTCAACAGTCCAAGGGGCATGTGAAAAGCTACAGACTGGTGATGAAAATAAGGGAATCAGAGATTAAGTGGAGACCATAATACAGCCTGGAGGAAAAGTAAGGACTGGATTAAAGCCTGGGGTGAGTGACAGATCATTTGATTTTCAGATTATCTGACGTTCATTTATGGTGATTATTGCATACCTGAGTTATTGTCCTCTCTTTGCAGATTAGCCTCCAAATCCTGATTCAGAAAGTCATTACACTCTGGTCACACCCTCCTTTCCTTCCAGTTTACCTGCACAGCCAGCATGACTACACCTGTCCTGGGACCTCACCGGGACCTTCACCAACACCACTATCTCCATTGCCCCCCCCTTTTTTACTTGTATTTAATGCTGTATCTTCAATCACCTCCCCATCTACACACTCAGCATCATTGCTTATTTGCCCTTTCTTCATCTACTCTCCTGTCAAACTCCCATCTATGGCCTCACTGCCTTCTTCATACCTTACTGAGGATCCAGAGGGGAAAACTACACAAGTGGAAAGACTAGTATCAATAAAAATTCATAGTCAACAAACTTAAATGGGAACCCAGAAAAAAAAAATCTGACAAAGGCAATATGACATGGGGCTAGACATGTATGTTTAAAAGCTCTACTGTCTGATGTGACAGTAAAGTCTCTGTTATCCTCTCTCTCTTACCTCCTCTTTCTCTCTCTCTCCTTTCCTCTCCCTTTCTCTCTTTCTCCCATCTCCTTCCCTCTCTTAAATAATCATAATAATCTGTGCCCTAAGTGACTTGGTGTTTGGGAGAAGCCAAGATGGCGGAACAGCATGGAAGTTTTTTTTGCATCTTGTGTCCATGAAATGCATCCAGACAAACACTAAACCATTCTGCACACCTAGAAAACTTATTTGAGGATTAACACAACAGTCTGCACAATCTGAACCACAGAACTCAGCAGGTACACGGCACGGAGTAAGAGAACTTGGGGAGCAAGAAGCTGCGAAGGGCAGGGAACTGTTTTTGCTTGCAGAGAGAGGACAGATGGGGGGAAGAGTACAGGAAAAGCACACCACCCCCAAAAGCAGCTGGAGAGAAAGTGGAAAAGTGGAAACAGCCACAGGGACTGAACTAAAAAGGGAGAAAGAAGGAAGGAGAGGGTTTAAATGCCATTAAGACTCTATAAGCAGGGGGAGTGCAGAGTGTGAAACTTCGCAGCTTGATACCTGGCAGTGCTCTGGTGGGAAGGGCAAATCCCCAGGAACAGAGTGAAGTCTGAGGGTCCTCGGGCCACATGGGGAGAGGTGGTTCTTCTGCTGGACATCTGGTTGAGGCTGTGTGACCCCCCACCCCCATAGGCAAAGGTGCCAGCAGACCCTGGAGAACAACCACATTTGCTGGTGCTGGATGTTAAGGGTGAAGCCTGGTGCCAGATGTGCGTTGTGATTTTCCATAATCTCTGAAACGCTGCTACACAATTGTGTGAACTTTTTCTGGGGTGGGCTGGCACCCAGCCACAGTCTCTGGACATCGGCAGCAGCACGGTTCCTCGAACATTGCTGGGTGTGGCCAGCACCCGGCCATTGCTGGGTGAGACCCTCCTGCAGAGGGGCAGAACAGGTCAAAAAGCCACAGACCCTCAGAAATAAGGGGTTGGCAAAAACAGCTGCATCTGAGATAAAACTCAGGAGGGAAGTGCTGCCTGTGGCTTGGTCACAGACAGTGTAGAAGCGGGGAGTGGACAGACGCCAGAAAGAAAGGAAGGATGCACGATTTCTCATCAGAGAGAACAGAGTTCCGACACTAGAGACTAGGTAGCGGGTGACACCATTTTCACCACTCCCGCACATGAGCATACACGTCTACAAGTGCCACAACATTCCAGCGCAGTAAGCTAAGCAGCGCCATCTAGTGGAGAACAGAACCATTACACTAAGCCCCCCTCAGCCAACCTTGCTCTTCAGGAACACAAGTGTCTCCACCTGCTTAGTTTATGAACTATAAAGTACTTCATAGTTTGACTTCTAGGGAAAAGATGTAATTTCAATCGTATTTCAGTCTGTGTGCTGGTCAATCTATTCAATTTTCTTTTTTTTTTTTCTTTTTTTCTCTTTTTGGTTTCTTTTCTTTTTCTTGAAAACAGAAAGAGAAAAAAATTATTTTTACTTTCAATTTTTATTAAAAATATTTTTCTTTCATTTTTTTTCTAACATATTTTTTACTTTCTGTAAAATTTTAAAAATCTATTTTACTTCCATCACTTTATTTTTTTCTATTTCATTGTATTCATTTTTCAAATTTTCAAACATTTTCCTTTTTTTCTTTTTCTTCTTTTTCTTTTTCTTTTCTTTTCTCCACCCCCTCTTCTTCTGTAATCTATCAAGCTCCTTTCAACAACCAGACCAAAACACACCTTGAATCTAGCATCATTTATTTGATTTTGTGTGTGTGTGTTGTTTTTAATTTCTTAATTTTAATTTTTTTTACCTTATTAATTCCTTTTCTGCCTTCAAAATGATGAAACAAAGGAATTCACTCCAAAAGAAAGAACAGGAAGAAACGACAGCTAGGGACTTAATCAACACAGATTCAAGCAAGATGTCTGAACCAGAATTTAGAATCACGATAATAGGAATACTGGCTGGCGTCGAAAATAGATTAGAATCCCTCTCTGCAGAGATAAAAGAAGTAAAAACTAGTCAGGATGAAGTAAAAAATGCTATCTGAGCTGCAGTCTCGAATGGATGCCATGGTGGCAAAGACAGATAAAGCAGAGCAGCAAATCAGTGATATAGAGGACAAACTTATGGAGAATAATGAAGCAGAAAAAAAGAGGGAGACTAAGGCAAAAGAGCACAATTTGAGAATTAGAGAAATCAGTGACTCATTAAAAAGGAACAACATCAGAATCATAGGGGTCCCAGAAGATGAAGAGAGACTTGGTGTTTTAACAATCTCTATCTAGAGATAAGCACATGAGGAAGACAACTTTATGAAAGAAGAAGAGATAGTCACCCAAGTAGCAGTGGCACTCAAAAGCACTGGGGGTTCCCAGAGAGCCAGTGCCCTGGTGACTGCGGGCAGGAACACTAGCAAGAAGTAATGCCAGTTCAAAGTGTGCCACTGATTGGAACATCTCCAGGAACCCAAGCGACAGGGCCACATGATTGTTATGTCTCTGCATAAACCACTCGACTAGGACCAGCCCAGGGTAAAAATTACAAGTGAAGATTCAAGTAAATACTGGTTAAAAGTGGTTGAAATTAGGGGAAGCTGGGTGGCTCAGTCCATTAAGCATCTGACCGGCTCAGGTCATGGTCTCATGGTTCCTCACTTCGAATCCCACTTTGGGTGAATTTGAGCCCCTCTTTGGGTGAGCTTGAGTCCCTCTTCAGGATTTTCTGTCTCTCTCCCTTTTTCTCTGCCCCTCATTCACTCACACATACACACACATACTCTGTCATAAATAAATAAATAAATAAATAAATAAATAAATAAATAGTGGTTACAACTATTGAATGTTGGGGATTAAGAAGCATTGGTGACACCCAGCTTAGATTGTACCATTTGGGGAAAGCAGCCTGTGTGGAGCCTCCCCAGAACAGAGTGGAGGCACACTCCCAATGCTCTCATGTCCCTGTGGAGCAATGCGAGTCAGAGCCTGGTTCATTACATCTTATCAGGTGTCTCCAAAGCAGTTCCATGATGTTCTGAAGAGTAAGACGCGGTAAAAAGAACTGAGCACAACTAAGAATACATACAAAATGCATATCCTAATCTGAACTGGATTAAGCCATTGATCAGATATATTCCAAGGATTGGGAATGGGGAAAGGGAAGCCTAGGATAACTTTAAGACTGAGAGGATCATACTGTGAAAAAATGGTGAGAAAAATATTTGGCAAATGCTAAGAGGAGAGCAGAGAGCTCTCATGCCCCCAGTGAGGATTCTTAAACTCCTGTGGCCCCTTACTGTTTCTAACACTAGTCCCAGAATTAGGTGAAACCTGAGCCTTTTTCAGTCTATTAACCAGACCTCTACCCCTACCACCACCACCAATGATGATATCTGCTTTTTAGATTTTAGATTGTGTGCTCATGTTCAGTGTATTCAAAATCTTCTGTAGCAATATCCAACATACTTTCAGGAAAGAGGTTCAACTCTCTGGGTCCATTAACAACAGAAGCCAAAAAAGACTTTGCTTCTAACCCCTGGTCAATAACCAAGCCTTACCAAGCCTTAGCATCATATACCATATTGTTGCTACCATTTTTTGAACCTATGTTTGCACCAGGGTCTTTACCTACATTTTCTTCTTTAATCCTTACAACAACTTGATAAGGGAGGTACTATTATTGTCTTTGTTCTATAGATGAGGAAATGAAAACACAGAAAAAGTAAGTAATTTCCAGTACGTCACAGTAGTATTAAGTGTCAGAGTGGAGATTAAGACCCAAGCCTAACTGACCCAGTGTCCACCTTTTTTCTTTAAGTTTTATTTAGTTTGAGAGAAAGAGTGTGTGTGCAAGTGGGGGAGGGGCAGAGAGAGAGGGACAGAGAGAATCCCAAGCAGGCTCTGTGCTGTTGGTGCAGTGCCCAAGTTGGGGCTCCATCTCAGGAACTGGTGAGATCATGACCTGAACTGAAATCAAGAGTCAGGCAGTTAACCAACTGAGCCACCCAGGCACGCCCACCCCCTCCCCCCCCAGTGTCCGCCTTTTTTTTTTTTTTTTTTCAACGTTTATTTATTTTTGGGACAGAGAGACACAGAGCATGAACGGGGGAGGGGCAGAGAGAGAGGGAGACACAGAATCGGAAACAGGCTCCAGGCTCTGAGCCATCAGCCCAGAGCCTGATGCGGGGCTCGAACTCGCGGACCGCGAGATCGTGACCTGGCTGAAGTTGGACGCTTAACCGACTGCACCACCCAGGCGCCCCCCCAGTGTCCGCCTTCTTAACTACAATGCCACATTGCCTCTAATCAGCCTAAACAATGTAAAAACCACATTGGAAGCGATACAGCAGCCCACACTAGGCAGCACCCTTTCTTGGAAGGTAACAGATCAGGGCAGCCCTAAAGCAGAGTTAAGTTGTAGTTCTATAGGGAGTCACATATGTTTGGCCTCTCTTATGCCTGCCTCTTGAGTTTGAGCTTTATAAAAGCCTGTGCTCTAAACTCAGAAGCAGTCAGAAGTGCTGATCTTCGATTTGTCTCAACAGTTGATGTACAGGAGAAAGTGGTGAGAATAACAACAGCTCATAGTTTGGAGACATTAACCACGTGACAAGTGTTCTGCCACAGTTTACACATACTGCCTCATTTATTCTTCCAGCACCCCTGTGAAATTGGTACTTTACAAGCCCTGTTTACAGATATGCAGAGAAAATGGATATACAGCAAGGTTAATAACTTGCCTTAAGTCACGTAGCTAGTAAGTAAAACAAACAAACAAGCAAACAAACAAACAAACAAACAAAAACAATTGATTCCAGGGCCTGGGATCTTGTTCTTCCTTAGAAGTTTCTGGGGCCAGTGCAAACTGGATGTTAAATGACACTTTTTCTGTTTTCAGCAAAGTTTCAAAATAGTCTCACATGCTCTGCAGGATCCCCTGAAATACTGCATTCTGTCACTTTAGCCCACCCTCCAGCTCCAGGCTGTGTAAAAGACACTCGGAAATTCTCTCAGGTTCGCACAGGCAGGCAATGAAGAACGCTTTGGACTGGGTCATTTCCCTTCCCTTTGAGTCACCCATCTATGGTAGAGGGCAAGGAGGTGATCCTGCCCTTTGCCATGTTAACCCAAGTGAAGGACCTTCAAAAGAACAATTTAGGGAGCAAAACAGTTACTTTTCAGGATTTGAAAGCTGCGAGGACCAGTCCCTCACTTGTAACTGAAAAGTCTACATAGGGAGAGTCTGGGGCTAGCCAGAGGGCCTCAGAAGCCATGTCCAGTGAGAGGGGGCCCCAAAGAACCTCTGTAGGGACTCTTGGGAGCAATAGTTAACATGGGATATTCACCACTCACAAAAGACCCCAAACCCTAAGACTTTCCCTGTCCCTTGTGTGTCCTCCTTGACCCTGATTACCAAACCTGGAGAAGCCCAAACAGTAGGTGCTGATAACCAGGGGGAGGAAAGTTGGAACAAGAAAGAGCTGGCTATCCTCACCTGGCCCAACCCAGACTTCCCAGCCTGAGGCAGGACCAAGCAGGAAGAAAGGAGGACTTTCAAGTTACTTTTCCAAAGACAAGACCCCAAGACAATTAGGATGAGGTACGGTGTTCTTCAGCCCCAGACTGGAATAAGGTAATTTAGAATGAAATTCTGCTCACTCACTTGCTAGCCTGATGATTTGGCCAAGGAATGTAACCCTTAGTTTTCAGTGTCCTTGAACCAAGAAAAATGAGAAAGTGGGTTAAATGGGATAGCGTGAGGGTTAAATGACATACTGCATGCCTTATCTCTGTTACATCTCCTGACGCATGGCAAGCAGTCAGTGAGTGATAGCTTCCGTCTGTCAGAAGTTTGAGCTGTGTTTTGCAGAACAGCCTGCATTGCAACACCAGTGTCACATGACACAATGATGTGGACTTTAGAGAAAGTCAGGCCTGGGCTCGATCCTAGCTTTTCTGCTTATGAAGTATGTGATCTCAAGCATGTTATTTACTTTCAGAGACTTCGTGTTTTCATCTGGATTTTTGTCTCTTATTCACTGTTGTTTTTTTTTGTTTTTGTTTTTCCTCCAGAGCCTAGAACACTAGGCAGAAAGAAGACTCTCAATAAATATTTATTGAATGAATCAATCCTTCTGTAAAATGCTAATAACAATACCTATCTCACACTGTGATTTGGAGGACTAGAGGACATAATGCGTTATTATACAATGGCATATTAATTTTTGTCTTATTCTTGCTTCTCTTTTCCTTCCCTCTTTTCCCCTCTACCTTCTCCCATGCCCCAGCGCCATAACCCTCTGCCTTGGGCTTCCTGGCTGTAGAGGGACAGGACTTCTTGGGTTGCATGAGCTGTCCTGAAGACAACATACACAAAGCCCGGTCTAGGAGAACCAGATCCTTGGAGAGGAGCCACAGAAAAGAGATGGAGAGGAAGTAGATGCTCTGAGAGTGCCCCAACCTGAGGTACTGTGTAGACTGGAGCCTGGGGGAGAGCCAGAAATCTCCTTCCAAAGATGACAGAAGCCCTAATGGAGGTGCCTAATGGATGGGTGGGGATTTAACACCAAGGCTGGAGGTCTGGCAATGGCCCAGGGACTAAGCTGACAAAGAGAGACGACACACAAAATAAACAACTTTATAAAAATGGACCAAAGACCAGAAGTCCTTTCCTGGATAGTGCAAATCCTCAGGTTACGGTAGTCCCCCAAGGGATAGGAAGAAGTCTGTTCCTCCCCAGCAAGAGGTGAAATTGAATTTCTCACCAACCTTTGATGGTCTGGGCCAACCCAGACACAATCTTATTTAATTAAAAAATACATAATGTTAGTTGCACATGAGTGTTGTAGAGCTAGTTCAATGGGTCCTATATATATGCACAGTTCCTGATCTAAGGTCTGGCACTTAGTAGAAACTTAACAGATGCTAGTTTTCTCTTTTTACTGACCAGAAAATTCTGTAATGGTCAAATTTGTCAATCTTGGAAATGATGGAAGAAGTCTCCTGCTTAAACTAGGAGCCTCGTGTTTCAAAATAAAGAATGCCTACTAGCTTTACTCCTTTACAAAAACTTCCCAGTGTCTATAAAATACAGTGTTTGCACTTAATAAAGGCTCCATTCAAACATGCTGCTTGCCCAAATATTCATTCATTCATTTAACAAGTATTCTTTCAAGTGCCTGCTATATAGTCCAAGCACCAAGAAAGCCAAAATTTTTTGCCTAATTTGCGCACTGCTCTATTTAGTTACTTGTATTTAGTGGATATCAATAAATATTTGTTAAATCAATGACTGAATAAGTGAGTGAATAAATGAATGCTGATGGTGAACAAAAGAAATAACATTCTTGTCTTTAATTATGGTTGTCTTCTTAGTAACAATAATAGCACATTTTTCTTCTCCATAACTCATAGATGATAATATCCCCCAAGATTCTATTCTAGATGCTATTCTAGGTTCTATTCTTCTCCTTCTACCCCCACTCCTGCCATCTACTCCTGCAACTTTAGCCATCATCTCTATGCAAGAAAATTTGTCTGATTAAGGGTTGATTTTTCTTTTTTCAAGGGAAAAGATAAATAACTTCTTTTCCATTATGTGAGTGAACCTAAACCACAGACACATCCTCAGGCTAAGGGTACAATTCAACCTCTACGTCACCAACTAATCTCTCAAGACACAGAGGATAAGATAGAAGATTCACAGACAGACAAGTTAGGATGGCACTTTCCCACCATTTCAAGTGAATTCAACTCATGCTGGTGGAGGAAAAAGGAGTTTCATGTGAGATTTTAGATGAGCAGGAAAGGAAGATGTCTTGGATTTGGCCAGAGAAGGAGAGGCCCTTCTGTTAACGGTTCCAGGAGTATAACAAAAGCAGCCCAGCCAGGTTACCTATGTGCGTTAACGAAGTTAATATGACCATCCTGATATTATTATTTACAACTTATAGAAAACGAAAGCCGAGGCATAGAGAAGCATAATATCCCCGACGTTAATGGAGTCTGTAAATAGCTGGGTTGGACCTAGCTGAAGCCAAAGCGAAAGCTTTTGGCCACTACATCATATTGTCCTTGTAAATAGGAAGCGATATTTACAAAGCATAGCCTCCAGACACAGGATTATCCCAGACATGCCTTGCCAAGACAGCCATTAGAAACAAATACACGTCTCTAACCCTGACCTCCTTCCTAAGTTCCAGACCATGTTTTTAACTGGTTTCTGAAGAATTTCACCAGATTGTCTCACCAGAATGCTCAGCTCAAAATGTCTGAAGATGAAATTATCATCTTGTCTTCCATACCCGTTTCTCTTCTGTTAATATTATTCCTGCTTTTTCATTCATACTGCCTGCAAATAGTACTGTATGCTTTTATTCTTGTTCACTCTATCCCAAATTAATTGTCATGTCCTATAGCTTTGACTGCTGTAATATCTTGAAAACAGGATCCCTTATTTCAATCACTGCAGCCTCAACCCTGGTTTCCACCCCTCACTGCATAGATGTTAGTCTTCCAACTGTTTATCCCACGTCATTCTCTCTCAGGTCTATCCAGAAAACCTTTATTACAGTAGTTTCCCTGGAGCACAGTGCTAATCACATTGCTACCCTATTCAAAAATCAAACCTTCCATGATAGCCCTCCCCCTGCAATTGCATACCAAATGACAAAGTCCCTACCTGCCATTTATCTCCTAGACAGCTCTCAAGCCCTTTCTCCTATGTCACCACAAAGCATATGCTATCGCCAAGTGGCTTTCTTTGTATGTATATTTTATCTTCCTTCTTTTGTTCAAATGTTCTCATGTGCTCTCCTACCTACTGAATCCCCTTATCCTTCAAGATGCACACCAAAGGCAGCTTCCATGAATACTTTGAGTTGCTCTCTCCCATAACGCTGAAATCCCATAACATTTCTTCTCTTCTGAGCTGCGTTCCCTGTTGTCATTCCTGCTCTCTTCCCCCACTGTCGGTGCTGATCCTGATGCAGGGCTCCATCTCACGAACTGTGAGATCATGACCTCAGCCAAAACTAAGAGGCAGATGTTTAACCGACTGAGCCACCCAGGTGCCCCTGAAACATCAACTTTTACCTAAATTTCCAGTCTTCCTGCCTGTCCTGCAGATTTTTGAATTGCTAAACCTCCATAATCATGTAAACTAATTCCTTAAAATAAACTCTTTCTCTCTCTCCCTCCCTCTCCTTCTCTTCCTATTGGTATAATTTATTAAGCATATCTATATTTGTTTCTCTGAAGAGCCCTGACCGAGACTTCCAACTCAGAGCATGTGATTAGGACACATTTCATTCTGTTTTAAATCCAACTACTTCTGATCCCTATTTCCATTTATCTCAACAATGTGTGTCCTTCCTCAGTACAAAGTGCCACTGCCACCCCCAGCTACAAGATAAGTTGAGAACTCCAATGGGCTCAAAAACTGTGCCTATCTTTAGAAGAACCCCCTTCTCTGCATCACAGGGTCTCTGCCAAAAACAAAAAAAAAAAAAGAAGAAGAAGAAGAAAGAAAGAAAGAGTGCCCTTAACCAGGAATTCTGGCAATGCTGAGCAGTCCTTGTCCACTCCTGCTCATGTTCTGGTGACAAGGAACTCACTACTATGAGAGTATTTCCTTGGGTGCAGGGAAGGGCTGGAGCATCATTTCTTCCTCATCTCATAGTCAGCAGTGCTCACAGCACACTGCCCAAAGCCATCACCTGACCACCTGTTGTTTACTGAGCTCTTTAGGCTTACACACACACACACACACACACACTCCTCCTTGGCCAGGAGCTGTTCTAGCATCAGCCATACCCTGATGCTCTGTGTCCATTTCTGGTGATGATGTTGGCCTTGGCCGCCACTCTGGACTTCCCTCCTCCTTAAAACGAGTTTCCTTGAGGACTTCAATTATAAACAGCTGCCCTCAATCATGGTCACTTCGATCCATCTGACACATTATGGAGGATCAAACCTCAAATGCAAAGGTATTATCTATTCCCTTCTTCCAAGAGCCCTCCTTGGTTCCCACCCAAATTTGCCTTACATCTGCATAACTAAAAGCCACCACAAAGTTGGCCCTTTCCAAATCAGAGAGGGTATACACCAAAGTAAACTAGTGTTTTCACCTCTAGCTACCAATAACTCATTCATGGCATTTGTTTTTGTTTAAAAATCATTTTGAGTACACTCACCCTGCACCTCTATCAGTTACTTCTTGGGAAACATATCTCAAATGGATCAGTGCACTGGGTGTTTTATGGAAACCAATTTGGACAATAAATTTCATATATTATAAAAAATAAAAAAAAAATAAATTAAAAAAAAAAAAAATGGATCAGTGAATTGAAGAATCAGTTCTCCTGTGGTCCATGCATTCTGTCTTTTCCTCTCAATCAGACCTCAGGAATTTCTCCTGCTGTATTTTATGGTATTGATATTTAATAAAAACACATTGCAATCTCACACTTGGCATGTAGATGTTGTGTGTATGTGTGGTTCAAGGCCTTTTGAAACCCAGGCAAGGGGCTCTATACTTAATCTGTTAAGCAACGGGTAGCCATTGAACTTGAGCACTTAATTTCAAAGGAATAAAAGACTAACTCTTCACTTTATCAAGGCTACAAATTTGGCATCCTATATACTGGGAACTTTTAGGGCAAAGGATAGCTGTGTGAACTTTTTTTTTTTTCCTTTACGAGACGATACTGGTAAGTATTTCACACCTCCAAGGCAGGATCAGAGTTTCTATAAACTGCCGTAACAAACAATTGCAGACTGGAGAATGTTCAGTACCCCTTACTTTTGCAAATCACATTTTAAAAGGAGAACATTTGCACAGTCAAGGTGCAATCCCATGGAAATATCCCTCATGCTCAGTTTTTCAGAACAATTGTTTCTCCGTTGTTGAACTGGCACCATCTGCAAAATATGTCATCTCAAACTGCACAATAGATGCAGGTATTAATTAGCCAGGCTACTCATCCCGACTTGTTTAGACGAATCTAGCAATGGAGCAGCTTCCGTCTGTTGGGTTTTTCTTAAACAACTAACAGTGAAATAAGAACTTGTTGTGACTAGTAAATCCCCAAACACAATTTGCGCCTAAGAACGAGATTCTGCCTTCCCTGAATGCAGGCCCCTGCTCAAAAAGCTCAGCCCACAGCCAGCTCTGCCTCCAAAGGTACTTTGAAGAAAGGTCTTTCTGTCTCCTCACAGCAGAAAATCAATACTGCACGCTGGAGGGGAAGATGGAGAGTTAAAACGTCCTCTTCACACGGGTGAGTAAACACCACCCCCGTGCTAGGGATGGTGCAGCACAGAACTGCAGGCTGCAGGACAGACTGCAGATAAAAACCCTTCTCCGGACAGAGTGGCAAGGGGGATGCTCAGCCCAAAGCTGGCACGGCACAGCCCTTTGCCTCGTATCATTTCTGTGCAACTGCAAATCAGTGTGCGCCTGCAAAATTGCATAATGTGCCATTTACCCAGCTGTTATTCCAGCAAATCTATTCTTTGCACACCGATTTGCCCGCCTGCCTAATAAATCCACAGGAAGGGGAGGGAGGGAGAAGCAAAGTTTGCACCCTGACAGTGTGTTCTGGGCCTCTCCTTCATCTCAAACTACCTGCCCCTCCCATGCTTAGAGAAAATCATAGGCCTCAAAGCTCCAATGAATAGGAGATTTGCGTGGGTCTTTCTATACACGGCTCTCACCACTTTCTGGGAGAGATACGTGGTTTTCACGCCCTTTGTGACGTAACCTGGTTATGTCTCCTCCCGAGGTCTAAAACAAAGGTTCCTTTCCTCTGGGCTTATCCCTTGCCGCTCTCCTGTTTTTCCTGAATTGCTCTGGTATTTCTGGCTTCTCCCCACATTGAGTCAGACCCGAGTATGGGTTGCAGAAAGCTTCTAACGTCGTCACTAAATACTAAAGGTAGGCAGGCTCCGGCAGCTTTTAGCAGCCCACATCCTCAGGCTAGTATTTTTCCGCTACAATGATGATAAAAGGTAAGTATGTTCCTTTGCTGGGAACCGTCTAAAAGCAGAGCTTTGAAAACACAAAACATTGCTAGCTCCCAGGGATGAAATTCACATTTTTCTTTGTGGCATCACAAAGCTCTTCAAGAGCCAGGTAGAACGGAGCCCTAATTACTCATGGCACTCCAGATGAGCTGTGAGAAGCACAAAAGGGAGCTGGGGCATAAAGATGAGGGACGCGAATGGAGTCCAGGGTGAATCAAGTCAGAATCAGCTGTTACTGCCTTTTTCCACCAGAACTCCATGAGCCCTGCTCAAGGGAACCACTGACTTGTTTTTGTTTATCTTTCTCACGATTAATTAAACCAGAATGCAAAAGAATTTCTACACTATTCATCTCTCCTAATATTTAACTATGCATGTATATGTACTGTTTAGGTTATAGTATGTAAATTAAGGGAGACGCACACGTGTACTTGATTTACACAATAGACATGTTTTTGGAAAAGTGGACGCATAACATTCCTACAAATCAAAGCCCTTGGAGGATCTATTTTTAAAAAACTGATTGTATATCTATTTATAAAACACAGAACATTTCTGATAATGTGCTTTTTTTTCATGCATCCCACCCAAGATTCTCTCATTTTAAAATGAGCATAGTAGTGTATTTCCTCAAATAGAAAATTCTGAAAAATTTTCTAGATTCCCTGCCCTCTATTGCAGTGCTCGATAAGGCTAGATTTTGAATAGTTTATTATTCAAAATTCTAGAATAATCCCAGCCATAACTCCTGCATTCCACACAAGCCCTTTAGTCTCACATGCTCAGGAAAATGCAGTGACCCCACTTTAGAATGGAGCATATCTTTATATAGCCGTCCTTGCAAGACCCTTGACTAGAATCGCCCTCTCTCTTAAGGCACAAATACAAATGTGGGGAATATCTGACATACCAGATACCCTCTCATCCTGATCACTCAGCAAGCCTCCCTTTCTCTCTCTCTCTCTCTCTCTCTTTCTCTCCAGAATATAGATTTTAATCCACTTTCACAGTGAGTTTTGTAAAAATTAGAGCTTCCTAAAAATGAAACACACTTACTTTTGAGCAACTTTCTTCTCAGTGAGGATATTCTGGTACAATCTGCATGACCACTCATCAGGTACGTTGCCAAAGGACCTTAGAGGTTGCAGTTGCTATTAACAAACCAGAAAGATTACTTTTTTAAGTGTGTGTGTGCATGTGTGCATATATATTTTTTTTACTGTGGTAAAATACACCTAACATAAAAATTAGCATTGGCGACATTTAGTACATTCACAAAGCTGTGTGATACCACCACTGCCTAGTTCCAGAACATTTTCATTACCCTAAAAGGCAATCTGTACCCATTAAGCAGTCACTCTCTATCCTCCCTCCCTGCCTTCCCAGTCCCTGGCAACCAGTAATCTGTTTTGTATCTATCTCTAGGGATTTGTCTGTTCTGGATATTTCATATAAATGGAATCATACATTATGTGGCCTTTTGAGTCTGGCTTCATTCTCTCCGCATCGGCAACCCTTCTGGGTACAAATCATCTCTAGTTAATTGCTTTGAGATCCATCTTTCATTTCCATCCTCTCTGTTTCCTTCCCCCGCGCTGGTCTGTGCTGTTTGCATCTTATACGGTGTGAAATCACTGTCCAGGGATTGCCACCCCTTGGAGTGCCCCAGGGACACCTTGTTTGGGGGGGGGGGCCCAGGGACACCTTCTTTGGAGGGGGGCTTGTCTGTGAAGAGGGAAGAGGAGCAAATCACCCTCAAACTTTTCCAAAGGTGTTTCATATTTTAAAATAAAATGTGAGAGGTGCTTTTTGCCTTCTTGACAAATTTAAGTGATAATTAGCTGGCAGCAGAGAATCTCCCCTGACGTGTCACAGTGTGCTTGTACTTAACAGAGCCACCCTCAGATCTGCACCCCAGATTAGCTCCAAGTAGAACACTTGCTTATGGCCAAAGAGCCATCACTGCTCACCTCAGTGCTGACATTCATCATTAGGCACAGTACGCACATCATACCTGTACTTGCTTCGGATTGACAGAAGCAACACCACAAAGAGCAGACTGTGGTGTGCTGGGGGGTGAGCTGGACTCCAGGAGAGATCCACGTTTGGATAGTATGGCTGCCATTTATGAGCAACATAACCAGGGCCAGTCAGGGAACAGCCTGAGCCTCCAGTTTAAAGGGAAGGTTGTTTGAAACAGTGACTAATCTTATCAGGTTGTTGCCAAGATCAGAGCCAAGAAGAACAATCACATACTTGTAAGCTGTGACCCTGTTCCCCAAAAGTCCGCTAGCATGTAAGCATCATGAAAGTCGGAACTTTGCCCTGTCTTCTGCTTCCATGCCTAATGCATCACTCACGACATGGTAAACACTTGGTAAGATTTTAATGAATTAGTGAAAGAAAAAATACTGTTATCATCAGTAACCAAGGCCACACAATTAGCCTCTAATGAGCGTCATTTTCAGGCAACTATCCAGATCATTGGCATGCATCGTAGCCAAGTTGTCACAAGGTAGGTTTTACCCCATTGTATTTCTTGGAAATGATACTAGACTTGGAGATAAAATGAGAAACATTGTTCTACTAATGTAGAGAATAGGAAAGAAATCATGACTTCAGTTGGAGATGGGATCTTGTCAGGAGCCAAAGAAACCTCACTCAAAATTTACTCCTCCCGGTTCCTTCTTCCTGGTTTCTACTCAAACCGTGATTATGCTTTTATTTCATGCTCAGCACAAAGCAGATTTACTCCTGTGTGTGTAACCTTGGGAATGTTGGGTTTTCTAATCTGGAAGCTTCTCCCGACTGAAACTAGCTAACTTCCTCCTCTGCCCCCCTTTCCTTCCTTCCTTTCCTTCCTTTTATTCCCTTCTTTCTTCTTTCTTCATTGTTTTGATAGTATTTTTTTTTTTGTTTTTAAACAAACTTTTTATGGCATAGAGATAATATTTTAATGTAAATGCCTAGATATTATTTCAACCATAACTACTTCCAATTTTAACATCACATTAAGAATTTTTTTTTAATGTTTACGTATTTTTGAGAGAGAAAGAAAGAGAGACAGAGCACGAGTGGGGAAGGGGCAGAGAGAGAGAGAGGGAGACAGAATCTGAAGCAGACTCCAGGCTCTGAGCTGTCAGCCCTCAGGACCCCCGCCGCAAGATCTTGACCTGAGCTGAAGTCAGATGCTCAACGGACTGAGCCACCCAGGTGCCGGGTTACATGTTTTAAATAGATATTTTGTCACACAACCACAACACTGTTACTATACCTAACTAAATAATAATCTCTCTTTTCATCTGATGCTCACTCCATATTCTAATTTCCCTAAATGAATCCAAATGTCCTTTACAGTTTGTTTAATTCAAGGTCCACTTGCGACCTTCAATGTATTGGGGATTGGAATTCTGTGTTTCTTGGCTTTAGTGCAGCTAGCACCCACTGCTTGGTGGGCACTCAGTGAAGTGGGTTGTTTGTTTGTTTGTTTGTTTGTTTTCTGTGGGCCAGACATTTACTGAGCCAAACGTGCCAAACAATGCCTTAATTGCTGGTGACGCCATGTTAAAACATAGTTTTTGTCCTCAAAACCTCAAAATTTAGCTGAAACAAAATGAATGTTGAAGTAAATGAGTGAAGACAGGCAAGGTAAATTTATCAGGCCAGTTAGTGTCTGCTGTTTTTCCTTCAGAGAAGGGCTTTGGGGTGGAGTTTCATACATTTCCCTAACAGCAGCATCATTTCATTATTTCATACAGTGAAAAACACTAAAGATCTAAAGTTCCATTATATATGAACAACACTTCAGGAAGTTTGCTGAACGCAAGTTATTTTTTGTTGGTGGTCCAGAGCTACTCTTTATGTTCTATTTTCAGAAACTGGATATTTAAATAGTCGGTCGCCCTGCTCAATGGCAAAACAACCCATTATTTAGTGGCTTTCTGTTCCCTATAAGATAAAAAGGCCCCTCCTTAAGCACTCCGCCAGACCCCATCTAATGCAGCCTTGCCTCCTTCTCCAGAGTCGTCTCTTGCCTCACATCTTAGGCTCCACCAAAACTGAACAGCTAATGTCACCCTGCGGAAGTCCCCCCATATTCACCCCATAGCTCATGTCTTTGCCCTCCTCCAGGCCTCTGCTCATGCCATTCCTCTGCAAGGAATGTTCTACCTGCCCTTTTCCTTTCCTTTCTCCCCTTTGCTTGGCCCCTACATATCATTTAAAATTCAGTTCAGCTGTGCCTTCCTCCAGAAAGTCTTCCAGACTCCCTCTAGACTTGGTTGGATACCCCTCCTTGGGCTTCTTGGACACCACGTATAAATCTCATTTAGCACATAGCACTCTGTGCTGAAACAATCTGCTGTCTGGCCTCTCTCTCCTTCCCTCCCCCTAAACCAGACATGACCCCATCCAGGGCCAGAACTATGTGCCATGCATCTCAGTTTCCCCAGGCAGAGCCGAGGCAATAGGAAGTCCTTAAGAATTCCTTAGACGGAGGAGTGCCTGGGTGGGTCAGTCGGTTAAGCATCCAACTTAGGCTTAGGTCATGATCTCATGACTGATGAGTTCAAGCCCTGTGTCAGGCTCTGTGCTGACAACTCAGAGCCTAGAGCCTGCTTCAGATTCTGTTTCTGTCTCTCCTCACCACTCCCTGACTCATGCTCTCTCTCTCTCTCTCTCTCTCTCTCTCTCTCTCTAATACCAATAAACATTAAAAAAATTTTTTTGGGGCGCCTGGGTGGCGCAGTCGGTTAAGCGTCCGACTTCAGCCAGGTCACGATCTCACGGTCCGTGAGTTCGAGCCCCGCGTCAGGCTCTGGGCTGGTGGCTCGGAGCCTGGAGCCTGTTTCCGATTCTGTGTCTCCCTCTCTCTCTGCCCCTCCCCTGTTCATGCTCTGTCTCTCTCTGTCCCAAAAATAAATAAACGTTGAAAAAAAAAAAATTTAAAAAAAAATAAAAAAATAAAAAAAAAAAATTTTTTTAAAGAATTATTTACCTAGAATTACTGGAAGATGACAACAGGAGTAAAAGAGACAGTTACACAATTTTAAGAGATAAAAATCATGATGTTCTTTTCAATATCTTTGTGATGTTCGAGCTGGAAAGGTGTAGGGGAATGTTCTAGTGTCACGCTCTCATTTGGCAGTTGAGGAAACCACAGCTGTGAGAGAACATGGTCACGAGTCTTCATGGACAACCAGTGTGCCACTCCAGGACCCAACAGGAAAGAGACAACATGCTTGAATGAGATAATTCCAGGATGGTGTGTTTGTTTTTACAAAAGGGTTACTTACAAAGGTAAGGATGGGTGGGATGGGAACCACAGAGATAGCTCAGTAACCTCAATCTGGAACCAGCAAAGAGCTGTTAACCATTCCTAGGGCTGGAATGACCAACTATCCCCATTTGCCCAGGATTGTGTTGGTTTGAGAACTCAAAACCCCATGTCCTGGGAATACCCTCAGTTCCTACAAACCAGGAAGATTGATCATCTTACCCAGTGATCAGGTAGGAAGGAAGCGACAGGTTATTAAAACCTGAAAAGAAAGACAGTCCCCTTAAGAGAAATCAGTGATCTTCAGACAAGGCCACATTTAACCCAAAGTAACCTCACAGGGAGGAAGGCAGGGAACAGGAACCCTGCCTTCATTCTCCTCCCTTTTTCTAACCTCCTACAGAGGCTCTGCATGGGGCTTCCCATGAGCCAGAATCAACCAGAAGCCAAGTCCACACTGCCAGCCTCCCAGGACAGAGAGCAGCCTGAGGGAGATGCCCAACCCTCCCCCACCAGGAGAGACTCACAAGTCCTGATGCAGGTAACAAGATGGTATTACACAAATCTGTAAACCCTTTCTAGGATTTCCAAACATTTCCAACAAAATGGAGGTGGAGAGAAAGGGTGCCTTTAAATTCTTCCACCCCCTTCTGGCTCCCATCTCTTCTTCAGTCTGCTGCCTCCTTACCAATCCACAGATGTCATCTCTAGCCCACAATTGCACAGACCCAAACCCAAAATGCAGCCCCTCCCTCAAATTCCACGAAAAGCATCCACTCACAGTGGGTGGATTTTGTGTTTATTAGATTGCATTGGAGACTTAGAGGTAGTCCAAAGAAGAGTTTACATCACAAAGAATGTCAAGTTCAACAAGACATCCGTGTACTTGGAAGCCCTTCCAGCCCTTCCAGCCATGTGGGATGCTTCAAGGGCTACCTAATGCTCTGTATTTCCTCTACCTCACACCGAGTCCCCCTGCCTCTCCCTCATCTTCCCCCTTCCTCTCATACCCTTATACCACAGCACAAAAATGCCTCACTGGAACAGTTTTCCATTTCCTTCTGGGCCTTTGTAGAACCAGTCAACACCCAAGCCCTCTAGCTCCCTCACCTTCTTCCCCAGGACACATTCTGGCTGCTAGAGCCAACTCCCTTCCAATGATAAATTCTGCTGTCAGCTGTCCGCTGAGAAGTTTTCAACCTCCTGTTGTACATTATTCTAGAGAAAGCAGTTGATGTTAGTACAATCCATTGAGAAGTTTATTAATCAACTTGCATAAAAAGGCCTGCATCAATGGCTTTCTTGTCTCGTGGAATTCAATTCTTCCTCTGAACATGTCACAGTGCATTACCCCGCTCAGAGTTAGCATATTTAAGCATCTTGTGGTTGCTGGAGTAGCACAGCCACGGCATACTGAGCTCATCTTTTTCTTTCAGAGGCTGATTCAGTCAGCTTAGGATCTCAGCTCTTTAAATTACATCGGGATGAATCTTGCTGCATACAAGCTGCTAGCCCAAGCATAATTTTGATTCCCAGATCCTACAAGGTTCTGTATCTTAAAGAGTTATATTCAACATGCTATTGCATGCCTAGACCTTTTACCAACTCTACGTTTGCCCTTAATGTAGAAGCAGTTGTGAACAAAAGGCCAAGTCCTTTCAAGAGTGCTCAGAATGTTAGAGAGAGAGAAGCTTCCTTTTCAGTACTTGCTAGACTTGACACAGAGAGCCAAGGGAAGTGGATGAATCTGGCTCAGAGCACTGGGGAGCTGCTTCCAGTTTATGCTGGTTTGTTTTGTTTTGTTTTTTGTAGATAATAAGAGAATGCACCACTCACAGCTTGACTTCAAGGTGGCGAAGAATCCAAAGGACTCTGAAAGGTATGGGGACAAATTAAATTGTTAATAAGTCACTTAAGTCACAGAGTATGAGATTTACAAGCCTCTGCATATAATCCAGACTTAAATGTTATATAGATATTTTCATCTTAAAACTTATGCTCAGCCTTAGTTCTGCTATCTTATTTGCTGGATTTGGTCCATTTTCAAGGTTCTTACCGATTAAACATAATTTGAAATTATGTCTCATCCTATATGATTATCTACACATATTATTGTGCAGTTGCAAAAGTATTTTGTGTTTCTTTAACTTTAAAAACTATATATACAGAGTTAGTGAGGCATAAAGGAACAGAGTTCTGCTAGACAGCGTCCCCAGGCTCTAGCATTAGCTCTGTTAATGAGTGTGTGAACTTTGGTGACTGAATTTTAGTTTCTGTTGAATTGCTATTAGCTGTAAGATTATCAAAACGCCACCAGAAATACCCACCACCAAGGAAACAATAAGTATCCTTACGGTTTAAGCCCCTTTCAGCTGAGTTTTCTATTAGGTCAAAGTGCTAGATCTGGGGTCTCTGCAATTCTCTTGAGGAGAGAGCTTTCCCTCATGGTCACAAGATGGCTGCCACAGCTGCACTCAGCCCACATAGCTATAGTTAAAGGCAGGAAGCAGGTGGGTCGTCAGGGCTGTTAGAAAGCACTGTCCTTGTACACCACCCTCTTATTCTCAGTGTGGAAAAATTTCCTCCCAGAAACCCTGCCACCCCAGTACATTCCTTTTACTATTTCATTGGCCTAAACAAGGTCTAATTTCAAGGAAGGCTGGGAAAGTGGCTAGTTTTATCAGGCTTTATAATGGCAGGCAGACATGAGACAAGGTATGTAGACATAGCTGGGACAGTGACTGTTCCTGAAAAACTCCTATTACCAAAAGACCCCTTTTGAGAAAATTAAATATAGAGCTGCTATATTTAAATCTCTATCAGAGCCTCATGACTCTGTAATAATATGGAAGTATATAATAAATCAAGCAGTATCCTGCATAATTCAAATGGTGACTATAAGGAAAGCCTTCTATAGGGAAATAATTTAGAAAGAGAGTCAGAAAATGGAATACGGGAGAAGATTCAGAAGTGCTTCAAGTTGCCAACCAAATGATACCCTGGGCCTCTCACCCTCCAGGAGCTCACTTACTAATAAATCACAAGTGGAAGACGGAGCAGCCATCTCTCACAAAATCATAACATGCCCTGAATTAGGATTAGCTTGTCCTGGTGAATCTAAATTGGACCACAAACTGGTAAAAGTCTTTGTGTCTTTCTTTTCAGACATCTCCCTGCCCTCCCAGCAGCCACTCCTGAGTCCACTTTCTGAACACAACCCCAGGGGGATTTGGTGTTTAAAGCTGAATTAGTCAACACAGAAATTTAGCTCCAGCTTAACTGAAAGCATTTGGTAACTTGTAGAGACACGCATCATGAGAGAAATGTCACCAACTTGGCAGACATAAATGTCTGAAAGAAAACATTCCAATAGAATGTACTGAAACACAGAAAATCCAAGCGACATGCCAGGCTTTCCGAAGCAATCCAAGCACATCAAGGGGGTGGGAAGATCAGAGAGATAAAAAGATTCAGATACCTAAAATTAAGTTCCAAATTAGTGCTTCTACATTGGTGCATGGAAATGCCTCATCTAGGGTTATGGGAAATGTGACATCTGTGCTAAGCGAATTTAGGTTAGGTATTCATTAAATGCTGATCGACTGGTGATAGAATGTTTTTCTACGAAGAAATATCCGTCAGCTTCTTGACTTGCTCATTGTGATCAGAGATCAAGCCAATCTAATCCAGGTATCTAACATTTTCCCCTGAGGTTTAACAGCTGCATACACCTGCTGTTCATTGAGCTCACGGACATGAAATCAGAGGAGAACCACCAGAGGACTGTCCTTTGCTTTCTTTCCTGGAAACTGGTTGGAACATAGAAAATTCAAGCCAAAAGGTGAGCATATACAAGACTGTAAGGCACCCGCTTTAGAGGCAGGGATGAGCCAAGGAGACAGCCTTGTGGAAAAAGAAGTGCAGTGGTCCCACCAGGCAGGAGTGCCATGGCCAGCGCCCCACCCCCACCCCCCGGGATCCTGGGACTTTCCAAGAAGGGTGCATGCAACACAGAACCTCTGGCTACCCCAGGGCTCAGCCCCACTGGGAAACTGCCGAGAGAGGAGCTGCTCCCAGCCCAGTCCAAACAGAGTGCCGCCCCTCCACCCGTGGTTCTCAACTAGGGACATCTGGCTCCTCGAAGGGACTATCTGGCAGTGCCTAAAGATGTTTTTGGCTTCCACAGCTGGGGTGGGGGACACTGCTGGCACCTCGTGGGTAGAAGCTAGGGATACACTCGTAGATTGTCACTTAAAATATCTAGTTGGTATCTCAAACTTAGCATGTTTAAAACTGAACTCCTGATTGCCCCAACAGTTAACTCCATCCCCTTAATTGTTCAGACCAAAAATGTAGGTGTCCTCCCTGACTTCCCCTTTCTCACATTCCACAGTCAATAGATCAGTAAAAATATCCAGAGTCGGACCATTTCTTGCCTCCTCCTCCATGCTAATCCGAACCAAGCTACCATCAGTTTTTTCCTAGATTATTGCAGTAGTTTCCAAATGGCCTCCCCACAGCTGATTTTCAGCAGATCGGCCAGAGTGGTCCCTTAACAAAATAAGTCACGTCTTATCCATTCTTTGTTGGAGTCCCTGCAATGCTTCCATCCCGCTCAGATAAAACTACAGTCTTTCTAGCACCCTCTGAGGCACAACCTGTCCTGTCCTTCCCTCATCTCTTGGGCCTTCTCTCTCACTTTCCTCCTGACTCCACCCTTGTCCAGCCTCTCCAGCCACCCTACCATTCCCAGCAGCCTTTGCATCCGCTGCTCCCCTACTGGAACACTCCACTCACATCAGCCTCAAACATCACCTCCTCTCTATTCTATTTAAAATCACCTCCTCCCCTACCCCACCTTCACTTTTGCCCTTCTCTGCTTTGTTTCTCTCCACAGTAATCCTTTGTAATCTGACACACCACTTGTGTTACTTAACTACCGTTTTGATTGTCTTCCTGACTAAAATGAAAAACAAAACAAAACAAAACAAACCCAACTTTATGAAGGTAAGACTTTTGGTCTTTTTTGTTCATGACTTTATTCCCAGCAACCACAACAGTGTTTGAGGCATAGCAGGTACTCAAGAAATACTTGTTAAGTAAATGAATGAACGAATGAACCAGTGAATGGACTGTCAGAACACACACAGGTCTTCCAATGATAAACAATAATTCTTGGAGGGATGATCAATTTAATAAAAGAGAGGGACAACTCCTCACTCATGTAATCTAATGGGTACAGTCTTCCCACCTGAGCGTGGATACACTCGTTCACACTCGTTTGCACAGCTGCCTTCCTTCCCCTGTCCTGGTTCTATGTCCCGGAGCCTGAAGATACATAGAAAACCAGTCCTGTTAGAACACCTGTCCAACAGAAACTTTATCCTCTAGCACCTTCATCTGCAGAAAGAACTGGTGCAGATTCTTCAGTAGAGTGCTCTCTCCACCTGTCCCCAACACCTTTGTGAGCAGAAGGGCTGTAAGGTACGAATTTATTTTTCGCTTGTCCAGAGAAAGCGTTCAAGGTGTTGGGAGGGAAGGAGGGCTCTTCTAGATGCATATCATTTGGCTACAGCTCTGTTTAGATCATGTATTTTAAATTTTGTTTATTTTAGATTTATTTTTGAGAGGGAGGGGCAGAGAGAGAGGGAGAGAGAGAATCCCAAGTAGGCTGCACACTGTTAGCACAGACCCCAAGGCAAGGCTCAAAGTCACAAACCATGAGATCATGACCTGAGCCGAAATCAAGAGTCAGGTGCTTAACTGACTGAGCCAGCCAGGCGCCCCTAGATCATGTATTTTAAATGTTAAGCAGTCCCAAGAGTACACTTGGTTCAATCCAAACAGGTAGACTGTGTGTCCTGAGGTCTGTGTGGTTCTGTGTAGTTATTTAGATCTTGCATTGAAGTTCCTTAATCTCTCAGAGCCTGTTTGTTCATCTGCGATAATGAAATGGTAATATTATCTTAGTCCCTGCCTGGATTGGAGATGGTACTGTCCAGACTGAGCCTTACTTTATTTCTTTTAGTGCAGAGAGAAGGAAGCCATAGGACTCCAGAGGCCAGAAATCAGTCAAGAAAATTTTCTCTTTCTTTATTTCCTGTCCAAGAAAATGCTATAAAAATTCAAATGTTACCCTCCCTGTTCCTATCTCTCTGCCAAAGTTGGAATACTTTGCTGTCTAGCAGTCCCAAGCCTCTGAACTGGAACAGTTCACTTGGTCAGAAAGAAGAACCCAGAGGAGTTTGCCTGCAACCCTCAGACACTGTAGACATGACCTGGCAACTGCTTTGAAGGCGGAGAATATTCTGCCTCTTGAATAGATCCCCAGGTGGAAATGGTGGACCAACAGAGACAGCCAGTCACACCTCTCTCTCTCATCATTTGGGATATATTTATATTTTGTTCTACTCCTTAATAGAGATGTGGAAAGCAAATTAGTGTTCTTATTTGTACACTATTCCCAGGGAATTTGCAAACATTACATATTCCTTTTTTTCTTTTTTACTATGCATGATCTATCTTCTGGGTAAGGGCGCACATATCTTTATAGTATCTTCACTAAGAAAAGTAGCAATCATCACAGCCTGTTAACTCTGCTTTCTAGTGAAAAAAAAAAAGAAAAGAAAAGAAAAAGAAATTACATGGTGAGTATACGTGGTAGGAGTTGAAGCAGGGAGGTACTTAAAGTCCATGAAGAGGATTTCACCATGGGAGCTAAATAATAATTACATATTTCACCGGGTACCATGAGATTTTAGTGAAATCGATATATAAACGGATAGCACAGTGTCTAAGCACCCTGTGCATATAGATGCTAGTTCTCTTCTTTTCTTTTATATTCATATCAGAACGATGGCTAGTGAGCTTGAATACTTTAACAACTCCCTAACATCTCCTATGGCCCCTAAAAATGGGAGCAAATATGATAATGCCCTTTATTTACACAGGGAGCGAGAGTGGGGTGAGTGGAGACTAGTGTCGATAATGTGCACATGATGTCATATGAACAACTTAGAGAAGTAACAGGTGAAAATCTATTAAGACATTCATTAGCCATAGAATTATTAAGTTACTCCTCATTAATAGAGAAACAATTAAATGAATTATGATATATCCGTACCATAGAACACCAAGCAGATGTCACCAAGAATGAGATAGATCTCAATGGAATAGGAGATCCTCAATAGGAAATTTGATCCTATTGTACAAATTTGCTTACACATGTAAACCTGTGTGCTTGTGCAATAAGTGTGTCTATCTGAAGAGGCACAATTCAAGTAGTTACACATGGAATGATGAATGGGAGGAGAAAAGTAGATTTTCACTTATGTTACACATGTGGCAAGTAATAATTCTCACTGACTATCCATATGATCCTGTTTTCCTATGCAGTTGGGTGAAATTATGTGACTGGTTTCTGCCCTTGAAATATGAGCAGAAGTGACACACATCACTTTCTGTCTGGGATACTTAACGTTGTGAGTCCTCCATATAATCTCCCTACCACAAAATGGAAGGAGTCTGGATTACTAAGTTACCCAAGTAAGACAGTTTCCCAGGAGGTCCCCAATTTGAACTAAAAAGGTAGTATGAGTGTCCATGTGTGGATTGTAGATGGGGATACTTATTGGGTAAAGCCACTGAGATTTGGGAGTCAATTAATGTAGTGTCTTAGTTATCTATTGGACATAACAATTTACCCCACAAGTTTAGCAACTAAAAGCAACCAACATTTACCAGCTCACTGGTCAGGATCTTGGGAGTGGTTCTGATTGAGGACACTTCATGAGGCTTTGATCAAAGTGTTGGCCAAGGCTGTGGACATCTCAAGATTGGAGCATCTGCTTCCATGCTCATTCATGTGGCTGTTGGCCAGAGACATCAGGGGACACTCCACAGGCTTGCTCAAGTAGGCAGTTTGCTTTCCCAGAGGGAAAGATTTAAGACAGAAAGGGACAGACAGAGACTCTAAGGTGGAAGGCACAGTCTTCCTGCAACCTAATCTCAGAAGTGACATCCCATCACTCTTTCTTACTCTGTTGTTAGAAGTGAGTCGCTAAATCTAGCCCACACTCAAAGGAATGAGAATTTCAAGATTGTTAATACGAGCAGGTGGATGACTGGAGCCATCTCTAAGACTGACTACCACATGCAGCATAGCCTAGACTACCCTGAACAATGCAATATCCTTTTCTACTGTTTGACATTTTTTACAGCAAGCATGAGTTACTCTCATAATTTAAAAACAAAGTTGGAACCTAATATACTGTATATTTTTAAAAGTATCCAGCTAGAACCTTAGTTCTTCCCCTCCCCACCCCCAAGAAAGCCAAATGGCAAAATTATCTATTTGCCACTGCTCAAAACAGCCCATTGCTCTCCCGTTCTTAAATGCACATCTTGGAAGTGACTCATTTTATCCCTTATCCATTTGTGCTTTTTCATTTTCTTTTTCACACTAAAGACATTTTGTGTGTTGCAATCTAAACTACTGGGAGGTCCCCTGAGCATTTTCTCCAGAAAAACACTTTCTTCTCCATTGCCTAAGTGTTAATTGTATAGAGCAGCAGGCTCTAAAGTGAAAATACAAAGTGAACCAGATAGTAGTTCCCTCCTAAAGTCGGGCCCCCGTAGTTGACCTCAAGCCTTGGAGATGCTGTCTTTCAGCAATTAGCCACAGATCTGCTCACGGCTGCTACTGTACAGAACCTCGCTGTTTATTTTCATCTGTGCCATCACACTTCTGATTCTAAGGTAATAAAGCAACCAGGAAACTGGCCTAAACTAGAACGTGTGAGCTCTCCAAGCCAGCAGGGTTTGGGTCAGTCTTACAGGATTATCATGTGTCTTAGTGACCTTTCTTGATGAAGCCAAAAAGGAAGAAAGGAAGAAAGTGAATATAATTACATACTGAATATCTTTAAATAAAGGGGAAGGACAACATCTTCAAGGGATTTCCTCTGTATTTGGAAAGAGAGGACTAAGCAGGCCACAAGCCAAAGATGCTATAGTGAAAGAAAGTTCCAAGGTACAAATAAGCTGACATAGGAGACAGGATCTAAAAGATGGGAAACAAGATCAAATAGAATAGACAATATTGGGGAGATGAGATTGACCTTGATAGTGTAGTAGATTTCAAGTTTCCAAATAGGAGTCATCAAATCCACACTGTTTTGAGAGTGAGCATGCTTTCACCGTCTGTACTCTTTTTAAGAGCTAGGTAGGATTCAAGTGAATCTAACAGCATGGTAAAGTTAGCAAGTGACTGTAAATCATTTTAAATAGTTGCAGTTTGTAAAATAATGGGTCCTGTGGGAAGAGAGTGAGGAGTTTTCACCACAGCTGGGTAGTCCCTATAATTTCCTTCAATTTTCCTCTAAAAATCCCACATCAGCAATGTAATTGTCTGCCTCACTGTCTCCCTTCCACCCCAGATGGAAGAGAGAAAGCACTGAAGAGAATAATAATGTGACACTCAATAAAGTGTTCTCAGCAAAGCCCTGGACTAGGTGGGGAGAGGGGGTGAAATCCAGAAAAGGGATGCAGGACCACTTCTGGGCACAGTGCTGTGCTTTATCAGGCCAGAGCAATTCAGCAGAGCACCCCCCAACCTGCCCCCGACCTCAGGGCTAGGAGAGGAAAGATTTACAATGCCAGACTTTGTCACCAGCGTTCTTTCAGAGCATTTTGGCCCATGTTTATTTCACTTATTGGCTTTCAGTCAAGTTTCATCTGAAAAAGCTTGGAGGTAAAAAAAAAAAAAAAAAAAAAAAAAAGGAAAAAAAAGGAAAAACATTTTTAAAAATGAAATTGTCTGGTGGAATATTCCAAAGGTCAGTCTTTGCCCATTTGTTCTTCTTTCTGAGTTGAGTTCTTTTAGGCATCGGGTGAGGGTAAATACCCATACTGGTAGCAGACGCGTATTCTGAGGATAGACCAGAACATAACAGGAGATGGTAAAAGAAGTTCACCTGAGCTCTCTGCATTTGCCGGGTGTCCCTCGTGTCTTCCAGCCTTAGAGTCTACGATGGATAAGGGTTTGCTCATTGTATTAATTAGGATTAAATGTAGCTGCGCGTGACAGATAATCTAACCTATCCATGCTCTGAACAACTTAGAAATATGTCAGCTCCCCCAAGTCATGAGGGATACATGTACCTTCCAGCTCATTGCTGTACCATCCTGAGGGTAGATGGCCTGCACCCTCACACCCTGCAGGAGTGGCTAGAGCTTTGGGATCAAATCTGGTTTTCCAGACAAGACAGCCACGGAAGAGAGGACACGCACAAGCTGTTCTTTAGGGAGGTTTCCAGGACTGCCTGTATCAGTTAACTACAGGTTAGCCTCAGATTGCAGGCCTGACCAGGCTTGGCAACGTGCTGCTCTTTGGACTCCAGTCGGCTTCGTGTGTGTTCATTCCACGGCCGAGGCTGATATAGTCACCAGCTTTCTGAAACATGCTTTTCCCATAAAGGAGGTCAAATGCTCTCAAATGGTCAAATAGAAACATGCAGCGCCTGCTAGGGTCTAAACTATGAACTGGCACAAAGTCACTTCTGCCCACATGTCATTGGCAAAAGCAAGTCATACCGCCAAGTTCGATACCAATCGGATAGGAAAATATACTCTTCCCATGAGAGTTGAGGGAGAGGAGTGGATATTTTCTTGTTAATGATATCATATATTACACTATCCATGCCAGGGGTCCCAAGACCACCCAAAGTTTTGGTGACTCACTAGAAGGACTCACAGGTCCTCATACAGTGGCAGCTTATTATGGTGAAGGGTACAGAGCAAATTCAACAAAGGGTGAAGTCCAGAGGAAAGCAAGTGCAAACTTCCAAGAGTCTCTCCCAGTGGAGTCACCCAGGACATGTGTAATTTCTCCAGCATCAAATTGTGACAACCCCTGCCAAGTGTTGTCAGTCAGGAAGACTGAGTCTAAGGGTCCAGTGTCAGTCACCCAAACCTATAGTGCCATTGCCCCTGTGACTAACTGAATCACTGGCGCTCCAGACCCCAAGAAAGACACTGTCTCTACGAAATATCTACTCAAACTGGTACAGTGTGATTCAAAGCCCTGAGTATGCGAAAGTCTCTGCTTATCAGTTAAAACATTCCAAGAGCTCAATTCCCAAGAACAGCAAAGGGCCAGTCATAGAACAGATCCTTCTTGGGAATGCGCAACGTTTGAGTGATCTGGGCCTGCCCAGTTAACACTTCCCTACACGTTATCCCATATACTTCCCCCTGCTAAAGACCAAAACATAATCACCTTGGTCCTACCTAGATGCAGGTGAGTCAAGGAAGGGTGGTTTTTACTCCACGGAATACACATCAAGCTAAGAAACAGGAGCGCTACTCTTAAAAAGTTGGGAAGAAGAGATTTGGAGTGTCTCACTGATCACTTGACGTGAGCTGGAAAAGTGAGAGCAAGAGACAGATCAGGGTCAGGGAAATCTTATGACTTGACTAATAACAGTGATAAACTTAAAAAAAATTACAAAAAGTAACAGTAATACTACATTTTACCTCAACCCAGATGCCATCAGTTGTTAAGATACATCATTATTTCATTACTGCTTGGAAAGAGAGATAAAATGCTGCCAATTAAAAACCATGACATTTTGTCTATTTTTGGATTTTATGAAGATGGAATTATACATTATGTGCTCTTTGGAGCAACTTGATATTGTCTTTTTATTTCAGCCATTCTGGTAGGCAGGTAGTGTCACCGATTGTGATTTTAATCTGCACTCTCCTGATGACTAATGAAGGTAAGCCCCTTTCATATGTTCATAGGCCGCCTGATATCCTCATTTGTGGGGTATATTCATGCTTTTGCCCATTTTTCTATTAGAATGTTTGTCTTATTGAGTTTTAGTTCTTTACTATATGGAGTAGAACCCTTTGTCATATATACATATTGTAAATATTTTCTCCCCCACCTTGTGACTTGTTTTGTCACTCTTTTAATGGTATGTTTTGATGAAGAAAAGTTCTTAATTTTAATGTAGTCCAATGTATTTTTTTTTAATTAGGGCTTTTGAAGTTCTGCTTAATAAAATTTCTCCAGGGGCGCCTGGGTGGCTCAGTCGGTTAAACATCTATCTCTTGACTGAGGCTCAGGTCACAATCTTGTGGTCTGTAGGGTTGAGCCTTGCATCAAGCTTTGTGCTGGCAGCATGGAGCCTGCTTGGGATTCTCTCTCTCCTCTCTCTCTCTCTGCCCCTACATTGCTTGCGTGCTCTCTCTCCCTCAAAATAAATAAGTAAAGTTAAAAAAAAATTCTCCAACCCAAGCTCATGAAGATAGTTTCCTATGTTACCTTCCAGTGGTTTCATTGTGTTGTCTTTTACATGTATCAGGTGGATAGATCTACAACCCATCTGCAGTTGACTTGGGGTGCAGTGATAGGTAGGAGAATATGGACGTCCCAATGACCCAATGTTCACACCTAGTGGATTCAGAGCATTTCCCTTTCCCACTCCACAGAAGTGCCACTGTTATCATAATCATCATTTAGATTGTTTTATTATTAAAAGAGCTCTTTCAGAATTACTTGTATAAAATTTATTATAATTGTTTTGCAATTCATAGATGCAAAAAAAAACAAAAGCAAAATAAGCAAATGAAAATATTCTTAAAACTTTCACTCACTCAATCTGACTCTTCAACTTTTCAACTCAATCACTGATGACTGTTTTTCCACAAAATATGGTCCTCTGTGTTATCAAGAATGTTGGCAATGCAGCAAAAGAATGCTCCATTGTTATCGCAGGATTTTCTGCATATTTTGATTTCAGTGTGCAGAAAATGACAACTTTGGCCAAGCCAACAGTGATTTTTAAGATGTATCTTAATTTCAGAACTGTTAAAATATGAAAACGTATGTGGCTTAAAATCAAAATGATTCTTATCCTAAGTCAGATTAATAGAAGGCTGAAACAGACCTTCAAGTGTATGTGGTGTATTGAGGAAGTGCCTTTTAAGGAAAAAATATATCTTATTGGGGAGGCAGAGAAGTAACATAGGGAACTGGAAGAGCTGAGCAAGAATGTGACCTCAAGAGAAGTCAAGCTCTAGTCTCCAAGCTGGGGAGTGAGGGAAGATGGAGAGGGGAGGGTGTAGTATTTTGTAATCCACATCAGTCAGTCATTGGTGGCCAGCAGCAGAGGGCAGGGTGGGTAGCAATCTCTCCAGCAAGCTTTCCTTCCTTGATGAGAGCAAGTCTTCAAGGAGGGGATTAGCTGTGATATGTTAGCATCAGAACTCAAAACAGCTGGAGAAGGGATGCACCAGTAAAGGGAATGTGGGCTGGGTACCAATAGTGTTTCCTATAGTCATAAATACCGAAACGTTATTGAGTGCTTACTATGTGGCACCTTTTCATAAATGAGAAAATTGGAGTTTGGAGAAGCCATTTAGCTTCTCCAGGGTCACACAGCTGGTCAATGGCAGAGCTGAATGTAGGCAGTCTGACCAGGGCCCTTGCTCTTAATTTCTATACTGTATACTTCCAAATAAACTCAAACAGGTAATCAAGTGCATTATTTACATGGTGAAAGGGGAAGCCTTTGGTGTATTTGAGATTGGCCAAATAACAATGAGAAACAATGAAATATGGCCCTTTGTAGCAACGTGGATGGAACTGGAGAGTGTGATGCTAAGTGAAATAAGCCATACAGAGAAAGACAGATACCATAGGTTTTCACTCTTATGTGGATCCTGAGAAACTTAACAGAAACCCATGGGGGAGGGGAAGGAAAAAAAAAGTGGTTAGAGTGGGAGAGAGCCAAAGCATAAGAGACTTTTAAAAACTGAGAACAAACTGAGGGTTGATGGGGCGTGGGAGGGAAGGGAGGGTAGGTGATGGGTATTGAAGAGGGCATCTTTTGGGATGAGCACTGGGTGTTGTATGGAAACCAATCTGACAATAAATTTCATACATTACAAAAAAAATGAAATTGGCCAAATAAGCAAGACAGGAAGATTATATTCATTTTTTTAAGGTTGATTATTTTCCAAACTCACAATTTTGTTTTGCCTTCAGTCCTGTTTTCTTTAGATTTCTAGACAGATTCTCATCTCTCACCATACACCTTTAATTATGAGTATTTATCATCACCTTTGGTTTATCCCTCTTGGACAGTTATGAGTCACCCTCCAAAATCTACCATGTAGAAGTTGCACTTAAGGTTTTGTCTTGAGATCATGGTGGGTATTTATAATACACATGACTGATTTTGATTTTCTTTTTTTTTTTTAATTTTATCCTTAAGTAATCTCTACATCAAAAGTGGGGGTCGAACTCACAACCCCAAGACCAAAAGTCACATGCTCTTGGGGCACCTGGGTGGCTCAGTCGGTTAAGCACCCAACTCTTAATCTCGGCCCAGGCTATGATCTCACAGTTCATGAGCTCAAGTCCTGTTTCAGGCTTTACACTGATAGTGCAGAGCCGGCTTCAAATTCTTTCTCCCTCTCCTTCTGCCCCTATCCCGCTGGTGCTCTCTCTGTCTCTCTCAGAATAAATAAATAAACTCAAAATAATTTTAAGTCACATGTTCTACCACAGACTAAGCCAGCTAGGTGCCCCCCACATGGTTGATTTTCTTATAATGGCAATGACTACTTTAGTTCATCATAATTTTGGTTTTTATTAATTCTCTTCTTTGACATCAAAACCATTTTCTCCCTACATATCTTCAACACCTTTAAATAGCATTTCATAAGCATAGACAGTAGAAGGTTGAGGATCACCTTTGTGTCTATTTGATTGACTTGCCCTCAAAAGAAGCACAAAAGTTGGGTCTTTGAAAAATTGCTCAGCCTCACATTAAAATTCTCATCTTGTTTTTTGGCCTCAACTATCACTGAATCATCTTTATTCTTTCTCATTCCTCCTTACTCTCCATAACCTCATCCCAAAAAAGATGCTACTAAAAAAGAAAGCAGCACCCTAGAGTGACAAGCCCCATATAAACCAAGCCATCATATAAATCTTTGGCCCAAAATACAAACCAGGGACCAAAGAGGCTTGCAATGGAATCCCCAAATCAATACCAAGATAACCCACGCTTCCCTTACAATAATCAATGCAAGCTCAGATTATGAGGATTATCTAGGAATTATGCTGAATCCCAAAGTAGCTCTTCTGCTTGTTCTTGGTAGAGATCTAGGCCCTCATAACTAACTTCATGCTTCACAACTGAGCCAAATAATGGGCAATCCCAAACCTTCGATGGTTCCTATACGGTACCTATAAGAAAAATGACACTAAAATGTTGGCAGAAATGAGCATAGGCAGTTGGCTGGGGGCAGTTTCATAGAACCAAGACACTGCGGACAAAACTGATCTCCATCTCAAAAATTGTGTTTAGCCTTCAGTTTGCAAGTAAGAGAGAGAAATATAGAGAAATATAAGAGCTCACATTTGTGCTTCAGGTCCTGCTGTTCAACATCTTTCACCACACTTAGAGTCAGGGTGGGGGCAGAAGGAATTGTTCTGCAGGCCAGTTCAAGGTAATAACCAGAGGGGATAAAGTTGCTCTCTGGGATCTTCTCACTTCCTTTTTTAAGTGATTCTTGCCTTTATACAGCCAGTGCCTCTTGCTCTCCAGGGTCTCCCTGATACTCTGGACCTCATCTCCCCCTTTCTTCTGTGTGACAACTCAGAGAGTCGAGCAGAAATTAATGTCTCAGTGAAAATAAACAGAATCTCTAATGGTGGACTGTTGGCAACAAGGACAGAACTTCTAGAGAGCACAGGAGTCTTTAGGGCTCATGCTGATGATAAGACACAGGCAATACCTGTGACAAGAAAACCCCTGCTGATCTGGAAAATATTGGGAGATGAAGATATTCAGAAGCTGAAATTCTCATTTTCTACTCATGCTTCTGTGTTTTTCCAGCTGCCACTGTTATGTTTCTTAATCTTGGTGGGAAGGAGGACAGCTGAGGGCTGGATTCCCCAGCTGATGAATGTGGACACGTAAGCATCAAAGGATTTGCTTCCCTGGTGTGAGGAAACAGAACAATGTTGAATTTTTTTCATGGAGATTCAAATGACTCTTAGTGCCTTTGTTTTGTAAGCTAATAAACAAATCCCCTTAATCCTGGAATAAATGATTCCAATATTGATGGAGCACTTAGCAAAGTGCCTTCCCAAATATTTTTTTTCATTTATCTTCCCACAACTCTGTAAAATAGGTTGACGTGTCTATCACTAACCCCACTTTTGAGATGAATTGATAGGCTAATCCCTACGCAAGTTAGTGGATATATCAGAATGTGGCCCAGTCTTCTGGCTCCTAGCCCTCTGGTTCTTCTACCATATCTCTGTGATCTGTGGAGTAGCCTCGGAACTTGATATTTGTGCTTCTACCCATGATTCTGAGCTTTGAGCACATACTGAAATTGGTGACATCATTTGCCGCATCCTTCATTTTTAAGAGCCTCGCATTAGAGATTGGCTTTGTTATATCTACTGAAGGCAATTTCACACGTTTCCCCTTTTCTCCTTCCTCGTTCTGTTGGGTTTTGACTAAGTTGGCTCACTTGATCCCTCTTCCTTCTGTTAAAACACACAGATAAATTGTCTGCTCCACCTGAGGAAGGAGTGAAGTGAAACACTGAAAAGACAAACAAGATAGAGCAAGAGGAAAGAAAACAGAACAGAAACTCTTTTGTTTTACCTCCATCTCAAAGGAGACTGCTTTTATGATAAAGCTACCCTGAATAGCTTCTTGAAAATTTTAGTAAACAATAGTGAAAGATTATTTTAATGAAAGGGCCGTTTTGAAGAATTCAAAAGACGTGTGAGTAGGAGTTGAATCCAAGGAAAAATATGGTTTGTGAGTTTGATGAGCCATCCTTTCTTTTCTGGAAATCCTGACTTAGCTAATGACTAGTACAGAAAAACAAGTGCATTCTATGCCTCATCAATAGAATGGGTCCTTTGTGAACAGAAAAGATAAACATCCCCACCCTGAAAGACAGACAATAAACCAAAAAGTAATGAACAACTCAGTCTTGCAGTGTGTTGCTGCTGTGGTTACATGGAAATGGCTGTTACGGAAAAAGAAAAAGCAGCGCAGGACAGAAGGAAACAGGAGAACCAGCGTTTATGGCTTGCATTTCAGTGTTTTGTTTATTTTTGAGACAGAGAGAGACAGAGCGTGAGCAGGGGAGGGGCAGAGAGAGAGCGAGACACAGAATCCGAAGCAGGCTCCAGGCTCTGAGCTGTCAGCACAGAGCCCGACGCGGGGCTCGAACTCACAAACCGTGAGATCATGACCTGAGCCAAAGTCAGAGGCTTAACCAACTGAGCCACCCAGGCGCCCCTATGGCTTGCAATTTCAAATAGGGTGATGGAGTAGGCCTCGGTAAGAAAGTGATGCATGGGGCACCTGGATGGCTCAGTAGGTTAAGGGTCTGACTCTTGATTTCACTCAGGTCATGGTCTCACGGTTTGTGAGATGGAGCCTGCACTGACAGTGAGGGGCCTGCTTGGGATTCTCTCCCTCCCTCTTTCTCTGCCCCTCTTCTGAAAATAAATAAATAAACTTAAACAAAAAAATCAATGCTTAAGCAAAGTCTTGAAGGTGAGGTGGTTAGCCAAAACAAGGCAGTGCAAAGGCCCTGAGGCAGGAGAGTTCTCGCATGTTTGAAAACTAGCAAAGAGGTCAGTTCAGCGAAGCAGAGAGCAAAGGAAGGCGTAGCAGGAGATGAGGTTCAAGAGGTAAATGAGAGCTGCTTTGGTCAGGCCCCAGAAACCACTGCAAGGAGTTGGGCTTTCGCTCTGAGTGAGAACCATGGTGGTTTCTGAGAAGGTAAGAGGCACGATTCACTGGGGTCACTCTGGCGGCTGTGCTGAGAACACAAGGGAGACAAGATGCAATGGGGGAGACTAGCTCGAAGACCACTTCAGTTAGTGAATTCTTTTGAATATTCAGTAAATAAATCTTTTCTTTTGTAGTCCGACAGATCTAGTTTTTCTTATCCCCTTTGCAAATTCTTCATGGATGGCCCAACATCTACTTTAGAATATGTAAATGCTTGGAATCCGTTGTTCTCAGCTTTGCGGCTTCAGACAACGCTTCTAGGCGGGAAGGGTCCCACTTCAGGGTCTTTTACACTCACTCATGTTACTGGAATGGGTATCTTCTTGGGCCTGGCACCGCTATTATCTGGGCCAGCTGCAGGAGTAACTGGGTGACATTAGGGTCAGTAAACATTACCCTCCACAGGCCCTAATCACCATGGTCCTAACTGTACCTCATTGGTTACCTTTTGGATATCAGGATCTGTGCAAAAAAGAAAAAAGAAAAGAAAAAAAGAAAAAATTTAAAACAAAGAGCCCAAATCTTGGAATTCTCACAGTCTGGTGGAAAAAGCAGACTGTAAGTAATAACAATACCAGGAAACATGGCAGGTGTCTCAACAGGTGTGTGAACCAAGTGCTATGAGAACAGAGAACAGAGAGGGTGTGCTGCCTTGTAGCTGGACAACAGAACAGGACTCTGCAGTAAAGGCAGCTTTTGAACTTTGCCTTGGAAGTTCTGTCAGGTTCAGACAAGTAAAGACGAGAAAATATATTCCAAGAAAGAGAAGCAGTTTTACCTGAAGCGTAAAAGCTGGCAATTATATAGCATGTTCCAGAACTGGGCAGAGGGCTAGTGGGGCTGGCTTGGGGTCAGAACAAGGGCCGGCACGTGACAAGGGATGAGAGGAGACGAGACTGAAAAATGTCCTGGGTCCAAGTCATTAGAGGTGCTGACATTGTGCCAAACATCAGGGAGCCAGCAACAATATGTAGGCCAGGGAGTGATAAAATGCATATTTCAGCCTTTAGGAAATGACCTAGAATGTGAGAGGTAAATAGGAAAGAAGAAAGACTCACAGAATGGCATCTCTCAAGAGATAACAGGAGTCTGAGTGGGGGACGAAGTCCAGGGACACTTTTCAAGTAGAATATAAAACGGCTAATGTATGATTATCATGTAAATGATAGAAAAAAGAAGAAATAAAAATAGACAAAAGGAATTGCAGGACAGTGATGCCATTAACACGCTAACAAACACAGGAGGAGTATCAGACAAGGAGAGGGAGGTCAAGGTTGATGAGCATCATGGTTTTCTGCAAATTCAGATTATTTTCTTCATTTCACAAATGCTTATTACCATGTCACTGTTTGTCTACTGCAACCATATCTTGCTACCAGAGCTTGACCATAAGAAATCAGATGAGTAGGCAAGCAGAAAGGGTAGAATGAGAAAGGTACATACAGGTGGAAAGCCACATCCCCCAAAAGCCATTAAGATCTCAAGTGCCTTCGGGGTGCCTTGGGTGGCTCAGTCAGTTGAGCCTCTGACTCTTGGTTTAGGTTCAGGTCATGATCTCATGGTTTGTGAGTTCAAACCTCATATGGGGCTCTGTGCTGGCAGCACGGAGCCTGCTTGGGATCCTGTCTCTTCTCTTTCTCAGCCCCACTCCTGCTCTCTGTCTCTTTCAAATCAATAAATAAACTTAAAAAAAAAAATCTCAAGTGCCTTCAGAAATGTCCTTGGCAAGTGAAGCAGGAGGCTAGAGTCCACAAGGCCAGACCAAGCACGTACAATTGTTGCTCTGGGATCCCAGGACAATGGCCCTGTGTTCCGTGCCTTGTTCCATGCTGCCCACTGAGAATGGAAAGCCCTGCCGGTGGGTGTTTCTGGCAGCTGAGAGGAAGTTGAGAGCTTGGGGATGGCCCCTGCCTTTGCCTGCAGGCTGTCCCTCTTCCTGCTAAAGCCACTTTCTGCCAGACTTGCTTTTCCACACATCATATTCTGTCATGCAGTGAAAATGTTATTTTTCTTTTTGGATATTTTTAAACACATCAACATATGGGGAAAATATAAAACTGGTTTTAATGTGTAGAACAACAACTTCCCCCAATAACAGGTAGTAGAGAGTATACAGAATAAGGTATCCAGGCCGTGGAATTCCCTTACTGCCCTTCTTTTCCCTCTGTTGTCTTTGGAGAGAGAAGTGGAGGAAGCAGAGGGAAGAAGAAGTACTTCAGGGAGAGAAAGATGTAGGTGGATGAAAGGGAGGTAGGAGGTAAACCAGAGAAGAATCAGGAAAGGGGAGGGCGGACAGGAGAGCAGTGCTGAGGCCATTTAAAACACCTAAGAGCAAATTCTGTATAATTAGGAAGGAAGGAAGGAAGGAAGGAAGGAAGGAAGGAAGGGAGGAAGGAGGGAAGGAAGGAAGGAAGGAAGGAAGGAAGGAAGGGAGGGAGGAAGGAGGGAAGGAGAAAAGGAAGGGAGGAAGGGAGTAAGGAGGGAAGGAGAAAAGGAAGGGAGGAAGGGAGGAAGGGAGGAAGGAGGGAAGGAGAAAAGGAAGGGAGGAAGGGAGGGAGGAGGGAAGGAGAAAAGGAAGGGAGGAAGGGAGGGAGGAGGGAAGGAGAAAAGGAAGGGAGGAAGGGAGGGAGGAGGGAAGGAGAAAAGGAAGGGAGGAAGGGAGGAAGGAGGGAAGGAGAAAAGGAAGGGAGGAAGGAGGGAAGGAGAAAAGGAAGGGAGGAAGGGAGGAAGGAGGGAAGGAGAAAAGGAAGGGAGGAAGGGAGGAAGGGAGGAAGGAGGGAAGGAGAAAAGGAAGGGAGGAAGGGAGGGAGGGAGGAAGGAGGGAAGGAGAAAAGGAAGGGAGGAAGGGAGGGAGGAGGGAAGGAGAAAAGGAAGGGAGGAAGGGAGGAAGGAGGGAAGGAGAAAAGGAAGGGAGGAAGGGAGGAAGGAGGGAAGGAGAAAAGGAAGGGAGGAAGGGAGGAAGGAGGGAAGGAGAAAAGGAAGGGAGGAAGGGAGGAAGGAGGGAAGGAGAAAAGGAAGGGAGGAAGGGAGGGAGGGAGGAAGGAGGGAAGGAGAAAAGGAAGGGAGGAAGGGAGGGAGGAGGGAAGGAGAAAAGGAAGGGAGGAAGGGAGGAAGGAGGGAAGGAGAAAAGGAAGGGAGGAAGGGAGGAAGGAGGGAAGGAGAAAAGGAAGGGAGGAAGGGAGGAAGGAGGGAAGGAGAAAAGGAAGGGAGGAAGGGAGGAAGGAGGGAAGGAGAAAAGGAAGGGAGGAAGGGAGGAAGGAGGGAAGGAGAAAAGGAAGGGAGGAAGGGAGGGAGGGAGGAAGGAGGGAAGGAGAAAAGGAAGGGAGGAAGGGAGGGAGGAGGGAAGGAGAAAAGGAAGGGAGGAAGGGAGGAAGGAGGGAAGGAGAAAAGGAAGGGAGGAAGGGAGGAAGGGAGGAAGGAGGGAAGGAGAAAAGGAAGGGAAGAAGGGAGGAAGGAGGGAAGGAGAAAAGGAAGGGAGGAAGGGAGGAGGGAGGAAGGGAGGGGAATTATCCTAACAGATGAGAGCAAGGGGTGTAGACCATCCTGAAACCAAATGTCAGTTTTTATGTTCCTGTTCCACATGAGGCTGATAACAAGAACGTGTCCAGGGTGGGTGACAGAGGTGGGATCTGTGCCTCCTTTTGAATGGTGCCTGGAATTAGACAAGACAGGTGTGGCCTTATTTATGTTTTAATTTTAAACATTCCAAGCCGGCATTTTCATTCCACATCTGCCTCCTTTTTTGCAATTAATGTAAAAGCTTGCTCTCCTGCCACCTCATCTCCACCTTATTGTTTCACTGAGTTCTTCTCTCAGGCTTCTGGCTGACACTTGTGTCCCAGACCTGGTACAGTCCACTTCTGGATCATCTGTGCGGTAGGGAGAACAGTCAGACACATCAGGATCACCTCATCACAGCGTCCTTATTTGCTCTCTGTCCTTCCACGGTCACCAATAGCTCAGATTCCAGCGCTGGGTTTTAGGAAGGGGACGACTCTCAAATACAGTGATGTGCGGATGGCTTTCTCACTGAAGATCCAGAGGGAGAGACTGGGGTTCTTCAGGTCTGGAGACACCTCGTAGGAGGCAGTGCGATATGCTGGTGAGCCGTTGTGTCTTTGTGGCCAGAATGCCTGGTGAAGGTCCCCACTGAGCCTGAAGGGCCGCCTCCCAGCTCTCTTGGCCTGATCTCCTTACCAAGGAGATGATGATGCCAAGGCTTTTGTTAGGATCAGATGGGACCGGGTATGTGAAAGTGCTGTGTAAACTAAAAACACTCTACCAGAGATTTCTTAATTTTTGTTTCAAAAAGCCTGGGATTCCTCAGGAGACTCTCACCAAGAGAGGAGAGATTACTGAACTGGCTTCCTGGCTGTCTACCTCCAGTTCAACCAGAGAAGTTTAGCTTTAATTTCATTCAAAGAAAAGGGGCTCAATAACCTTAAAAATTGGAAAACTGTTGTATTTTATAAATCGGTTCTTTTCTCCTGCTTTTCCCCTACAGTGTATCCCCTCCCTCCCTCCTCCTCTATTTTTGTAAATGGTGATGACAATCCAGCCAGGATCTCTCACCTGCTATCCCTTCCCCTTCCTTCTGTGTGACCCTCAGAAAAGGTGGGGCCAGTTCCCCGCCCCATGTGAAGGGAACTTCCGTGTTCCAGAATGTTCATCCAGCTGCCCTTCAGCCTTATCCCCTCTAGGCGGCATCACCCACATCATTCCATGTCTCTCCTCACATTGTGTTGTTGTAGCCATTCCATGGCTGCACCTGCCTGCCCCCAGCTCCCCTCCTGGGTGGGGGAGCACTAGAGCGAAGTACACTGGGCACAGCAGGGCCGTCTCAAAACAGAAATGGACACGGAGTGAACTCCAGAAAGGTCTGAGAACCAAGTACAGGAGAGACTGGCAGGCACCCATAAGGAGGGTGAGGAGCAAAGGAGTAAGAGACAGAGGGCTGGAGAATAGGGGCAGAGTGGGAAGGCGCTCCTGCTCCAGCGGACTCCCACACTGGCCATCCTCCCCTAATCGCTACCTCCCCTGATGACACTCCCCTGGGACTGTGCAAGCAAACAGGCAACAAGAAGTCTCTCCTCTTCCAGATGTCCACCTCCGCTTGATAGGCAAGGCCCCGCAAAACTTATGGTTTGAGGGGCGCCTAGCGGCTCAGTCGGTTAAGTTTCCGACTCCGGCTCAAGTCATGATCTCGGGGTTTGTGAGTTCAAGCCTCACATGGGGCTCTGTGTTGACAGCTCAGAGCCTGGGGCCTGCGTCGATTCTGAGTCTCCTTCTCTCTCTGTCCCATCCCTGCCCACGCTCTGTCTCTCTCCCTCAAAAATGAATAAACATTAAAAAACAAAACAAAACAAAACAAAAAAACATATGGTTTAAGTTCTGTCATCCCTTCCCTTCCTGCTCTCCCCCACCAACCCCACAGCCCTACCTCTCCACATTCATTCAGGATAAGGTGTTACGTGGCTTCACGACTTGCCTCTCTCCAGAAGATTTGTACTTTTAAAGAGGCAGCTCCGTTAAGCCACCGTTTAACACAAGGGATACAACATGCAATGTTAGACACCCGTATCAGGCCAGCAAGGGAGGTGATTAGCTGCTGAAAATCACAGCCTAGAGAATTCTGCCTTTTCTACCCAGGCCCTGGTGAAACCTGCCCCTGACACCAATTCCTTTGCTGACAACTCTGTCTGTATCTTCAGTTACAGCTCCTCCAGGCTTCCTTCCTTAAATAATGCCCTATCCCTTGCTGTGGGGGGAGACTGACTGCATGTTCCCCCTCTGCAGCCTCCCATCTGTCCCCCTTTCCTGTCTCTTTGAATTGTACCAGGTTATGGCTAAAGAGATGTAGCTTCTGAAAGCATGTAATGAAGTGAGACCACAAAAGAGACAGCTTGATTGCCACTGTGATGAGAGTGCCATTCTTCTAATACATAGGCCTGTAGAAAGCATTTGAAGGCATTACGTGACCTTCCATCCCGCCCCTAGGACAACAATATAATTAACTTCGTAGCCACCCGGCTTCCCCTGAAAAAGATTTAGAACTCTGGTCTATGGGCATATTTATGGCCTGTATTCCTTGGAATAGAGAGTTGTTATTTTCCATGAGAATTGCACACATCTTTATGTTTATTTTAAGCTGTCTATTCTCTGCATTTGTAATTCTTTAAGTATTAGTTATGGCTTATCTGGGACTTAAGAACAAGAAAGAGGCTACTATTCCGAAATGCAGTAAATAATGTAATATGTAAGCTCCAGCTGGGGAAAGAAATTGTAAAGCTAAAGAATTCAATTTAGTTTCCAACTCCCTCTGGGCTATGTAACCTTACAAACCCTTTGAGGCAAGTTTCAGAACTCCAGCAGGGTTGGACTGATATATTTTTTAAAACATTGCTTGAATTAAATGGGGATGGGGTCCCCAGGACTCCACAGGAGACAGTCCAAGGTTATACAATAGTTTTCCCTTAAGGAAATGTCTCCTTGATCCAGAAAACAATTCACCTCCTTCCTGAATGGGCTCGATCTATTAAAGAACCCCAAAAAGTCTCCCCAACCCACCTTCTTAATAGAGCCCTGTTGATCCACTGTCCATTATCATTGGAGCTTAAAATTTTGAGCTCATTTAATATTTTCTGTACACACTCGCTCCAAGATGCCTCAAATGACCTAGATGCTACTGTCACAATGCACGTGGCATTGGTTATCTGGGAAGTTCCCAACACAGTAAATTGAGGACAAACACAAAATTATTTCAGACAGTCATCTGGAAGGAGAGAAGGGGACTGTCCTGTCTCTCAGACTTGGCACTGTAATTTGGCATCTGCACTACAAGCCCAGCTAAGTCACGCTGCCTTTGAAAGATGTCTAATGAAGTGACCAGGAATAGAACCAAAACCAGTTCTGCCCTCCTCTGCCTTGAATACCTCTCTGCAAAGAATAGCTAAAAATATTTTCAATGTGATAGTAACTTCTTGTCCCCCTAAGCACAAACATACAGCCTATAATAAATAAGCTACATGACTGTAATAATTCTTGCACTGCTGCTTACGGCAAACAAGGCATGTTCACACACATTGTCTTTCTCAATCCTCATAACAAACCCATGAGGACAGATACTTGACCCTTATTTTACAAAGTGGTTGCACAAGGTCATAGAACTATTGAAAAGTAAAACTTGGGTTGAAACCAATAGATTCTCCTTCTGATTCTTGTTTTTTATTGCTCTGCATTGCTTCCCAGCCTAACTTTGTAAGAATCTCCTTAAGAAAATCTGCTTAAGAATCTCCTTCAGAGTCAAGGGATAGAGCTATCTGCCATACCTCTGAGGATAGAGCTAACCAAAGGAGAGAAAAAAGTTGGCTGGATGTGAAAAGAAAAAACCTTCAATGATGGAACAAGTTATATTTCTAGATGCTTAGGAGGATAATTTGCCTAAATGAGTGAATGATTCACTATGTGTTAGGTGCTAGGATTCAATAGAGATTAGATGCCGGCAAAGAGTTGCAAACTTGAAGGCCGATCAAAATAGAGCAAGTGGTCTAGGCACTCACTTTTGAGCATACATTTTGGGATTCTGTAGGATTTCATGGCTAAGATACTTTCATTAGATGGATCTTCGGACATAGGATTAGTCAAATCACAGTGGACTAGCTAGATTCAAAGGTGATAGGGATCTTACTATTTTCTTCTAATCTTATCTATGATATGCAACATAAAGCCAAACCTACAAATTTCCACTAAATACTAATTTAGAAATTTTCACTGCTTGAGATTTTTACAGTTCAGGAAACTGTATTCTGAACAGAAAAAAAAATTGTGTAAAGTATGATAGGCATGCAGAAAAGTGCATATGTTATAATTATACGACTCAGTTTTCATAAACCACACACTCTATAACCAGCACCAAGTCAAGAACACTATTAGCACTCAGTCCCCCTCATCTTTCCTTTCAATCAATCCTCTTCCCCCAAGGGTCACCTTTCTCCTAACTTCTAGATTTCATTCTTCCCTCTAAAATAAACAAACTAAACTTCTGTTAAAAATTTTTTTCATTTTGAAGCACTCTTCATCTGTGTGAAAGAGTAGGAAAATCTCAAAAAGTTACAACTTACAATAGACCGCTATAATAACAATCTTGCTGGTGTAGTTGAAGGACTTAAGACCTATTTTCTAAGGCTTTGTATTCTTCATAAAGACCACAGGGGAGATTCAGACATGCCGTATTTGGAGGTAGTCAGGACTGACATCTGAATCTTCAACTTTTTCTCAGAAAGAATGCTTTTGTAAGATGATAAGCAAGAGTAAATATTTTCAGACCATTTCAAGAAATGCTTTTGAAATCTCTCCTATACGAGGTTGGGTCAAGCTCTCCATTTCTATCCATTTTCATTCTTTCTGTTAAAATCTTGATCTATTGTTCAGCACAAGGATTATTCCCCTGTCAAGCCCAGAGCTACATACGTGTTGTTAGAGAAGTAGTTAGTATTCAAGGCACCAGGAGAAGCTCTTTCTAAATTAAATGAAATTTCAATGTGGTTATATAATACCAAATCAGATTGTCTGATTTTAACAGAGATTTGGTTAAACTCAATTTTATATGTAATTTTCTATTTGTAGAAACTAATAGAAGGAAATTGTAATAGACATGAAAGAGAACAGGAATCTTATAGAGTTTGTCATATTCTGTTATGTATTAAAATGATAACACTGATTTCATGGTCCACTATTTCATTAAATTTCCTGCTGTCATTAACGCTTTTATAATTAAAATAGCCTTACATTTAATTCAGAACTTACTACATATTTACAACTTTCCCTAACACTTGGCAATCAGATTTTAGAGGGTTTTCCCCTTAAAGGGATGTGATTAACCTTTGCACTAGAGCCTGTATTTGATTTTGGCAGACTAAAGAAACAGGAAAGACGAGCTTATTCGATGGGAATTTTGCATAAAGTATTTCCTAGTAGGTAGGATTACATATTAAATAAGATTTAGTATGTTCTAAGGGATTTTCTTTTAAATTATTAGTCTGTTGGGGGCTATCTTTTCATTGGATGTAGCACTGACTCCCAACCTTTTGAAGGAGGCATCTTATATGTATGTGTCTGTGTGTATTAATAAACATACTATATATATAAACATATATATATATAAACATATATATATGTGTATATATATATATATATATATATATATGTTTCCCTTCTCTACTCACCTATGGTATTTCTTTTATTATAAATGTCTGTGTGTCTATATATTTTATATATATATATATGTATTTGCACAGACATGCATATTCATATATACATATGCATTAAATATATGTATATGTACTTATATTTACATAATGTATATGCATTTGCATTATATATACATATTTATATGCATTCTATATACATACAAATACGTGGGGTGAAACAAAGGGCCTACCATGGATGCCTGCCACACACAGTGAGCAGCATTTGCAGAGCACTGAAATTGGGGTAGTCTCCACTTGAGTAGTGAACAGAAGTGAGCCACTCTTTGCCTGGGTGGAGATATTATCTCATCCCTCAAAGTAGCTTGCTGCAAACATAACCATGAGAGATGGCCAGAATAAAGAATGGTCAGGCCAGGGCCTTGAAATCTTGGCATATCCAGCAAGAATACATATGGACCTTTAGGACTGGTGGCAGATCAGCTCTCTCAAAAGGTATATATGAATGTTCTTGGGTTTTATGTACTGGTATGCAGCAACTTTATTGAACTCTCATTCTGAATGGCTTTTCAATTGATTCTTTTGGATAAGATACAATCATTATTTCCTTCGTTTGTATTAAAAAAAAAACTAATAAGTCAGTGTGGTTAAATAATATGATCAAGGTCACCTGGATAGTAAATTCTTCATCTGCAACTTAAACCCTGGTATTACAACTTCAAGTGCTTAATCTTTTCAAGATAAATTATGTGTCTGTTTTACCTGAAAGTTTATTTTTTGAAGTATAGTTGACACACAATTTTAAAAAATAGCATTTACATTACCATATAGTATTTCCATCATCTGTTTATAATATATCTCTGAACTTAGATACAAAGCTCTTTGAACAGATGCTGAGTTTATGCATCTTTGCAGCCCTGGTGTCTCATACAGTGCCTGGAACAGGGCACGATAGATACAAATGGATAGATGGATGGATGGATCACTGGATATATGACCATATCTTTGCTCTACATTTTCATTCTATCTAAGAACACTTCTTTCTTTGCCAAACACATTCCAAAGAAATTATCTGTCTAAATTTTATGGGGCCTCTGGGTGGCTCAGTCCATTAAGTGTCTGACTCTTGTTTTCTGTTCAGGTCGTGACCTCATAGTTCCTGAGATGGAGCCCCACGCCCGGTTCTGCACTGACAGTGCAGAGCTTGCTTGGGACCCTTTCTCTCTCTTTCCCACTGCCCCTACTCTGCTTACGCTCTCTCTCTCAAAATAAATAAATAAACATTTTTAAAAATAATAAATTTTATCAGATTATTTCTGGATAAACAGAAAGCACTAGCATGAATTTCTAAAGCGACCTGGCAAAGATTCATTGATTTTTTTTATATATTGGTGAAGAATATAATGGAGCCGATAGATATGGGCTCTCACATTTATTCCTATTTAATAGAAAAAAAGCAAAGATGAAGCAAAGTTACCATATTGTAAGCACCATCATTCTTAGTTTTTATTTCCTGAATACCCACAGCATTTACATAAAATGAAGATCAAAAAGGCCTCTCAAAGAGTTGACAATTTGCCTTAGCCTAGTACCAATATGTACTGCCCAAGTGAGTTCTCAGAAATGTACATCTGATCATGTCGCTCCTCTCTTTAAGGAGGAAACACACACACACACACACACACACACACACACACACACACACACATTTCAGATGTTCCCTTTTGCCTTCAAGTTACAGTCAAATCGCTTGGCAAGATATCAAAGCCTCTATGATCTGCCTACTTTTCAAACTTTGCCACTCGGCATGACATTCCCCCGAAACCTAAGCTTCCACAATGTCAAAAGGATTGGAGTCTCCCATGCACGTCCAGGCCTCCAGGCCTTTGCATACCCTGCTTCTTCTGTCTGGAACATCTTTCACTGTGCCACTCCATGACCAATATTTAGTCATCTTTCAAAACTCATTTCAAATTTCATATCACATAGAAAGCTTTTCCTGAATAGTCTTCACAGTAAGCTAACCACACTCTTTTTTATGGTCTCCACTGAATTCTAATCATACTTTATTCAGGGCACCCCTAATACCTTGCTGCAATGACTAATTTGTAAATGTGTGCATTCCTACTGTATCTAATTCATCGTTTTATCTCTAGAATTTAGCATAGGACCTGGCATATGGTAGGTACATGTTCCTCTTATCTTCTCTTCCCTGCCCTATCCTTCTCTTCATGGCCAAAATCTTATTACCAATAAAGGTATTCATGAGCTTTCAATGCTGAGGCCCACCTCCTATGAAAATAAGTGAAGAATTAGCATCCTATAAAGGCTCAATGTGTTCAGTTAATGTTCCTCAGCAACCAAGAAGTCTAAAGGAAAAGACATTATAGATCTACATGGGAACATAGATCCTAGGGGTATGAGTGAAACAGGTATCCATATCTATCACAGAACTGCACCAGTGATTGCCCAACAGCATAGCCAGCCTTGGGGGCTGGTCTGCTGCACTCCCAAATAACCCCTGGAGTAGTAGGGGTTGATGGCTCAGCTGAGACCTTCTCCCGAAATTGCCAACATTCCAGAAGGACCATCCCAGTTCCTCAGCTCTCTGAGGGATTGGCTGGGGACTTCTGCTTTGCCCAAAAGCACTTCCTTCACCGCCTCAAGGGAGTTTCTGTGAGTACTCCCCAGTAAATTTCCTGCATGAAAATCTCCATCTCAAGCTCTATTTCCTGAAGAGCCCACCATAAAACAGAGATCTTATCATGTGATAGAATTTTACATGTAGAAATTCTCTCTACACATAAAGAATTTCTGTACACACAGAATTGTGCCCTATAGGAAGTACCCTATTTAAAATATATCTCTCATAACTTTGTGTTTTGAAATCTTTGGAACATTTTTAATTCTGTTATCTAAATGCTTCTGGGAGTGATATCTGGACCTATTAGCTAAAATGACCAAATGAAGGAACAAATAGACCTTATGTTTACAAACATTTTGCCTCTTTTTGTTTGCTAACAGTATAACTCCCAATCACAAACTTAAGTCAACATGAATGAGAGAGCATTAATAAATGAACTGACATATTTAGTACCAAAAAAAAAAAAAAAAAAAAAAGAAACTTGGGAGTTTTTTTGTTAGCTTATACACTTCTATTGCAAAGTAAATATGCAATGTTTAATCCTGGTTTCTTTTTCAGATATTGCAAATAGCATATGCACTCCCATTATTACCTTCATGTGCTCCAAGAATAGAATCTGCTCTCATCTCTTCCTTTTATTTTAGACACAAGGAAACTAAGGAAGAAAGGAACAGAGCCAAAATGATGATGTTTCACCATCAGGACTTTCTGTCCATGATTGTCACACCTCCAGGTGAATTGAAATAACCTGCTGATTTTAATGAATATGCATGCTCTTTTTAATTAATTAATAAAGCTCTCTTTCCTTTGGCATAAACGAGCTCTTAATTCAAATCGGCAAAATATCAAGGCCAGAAACACAGCGTTAACTTGTTGTCTGGCCTCAATATCGGACATGCCGAAAGGAAGCCAGTCACCTCTGTAATGGTTTTATTAAATTGTAGTAATGAAGACAATTCCTGACGAAGGTATATACTCCACGACACAGCTAACTCAGAGCAAAACCGTGAGGTGGGCGAACTGGTTTTGGAATCCTCCACTGCCTTTTTTAAAAATCACCCCTTGGGGCGCCTGGGTGACGCAGTCGGTTAAGCGTCTGACTTCAGCCAGGTCACGATCTCGCCGTCCGTGAGTTCGAGCCCCGCATCGGGCTCTGGGCTGATGGCTCAGAGCCTGGAGCCTGTTTCGGATTCTGTGTCTCCCTCTCTCTCTGCCCCTTCCCCGTTCATGCTCTGTCTCTCTGTCCCAAAAATAAATGAACGTTGAAAAAAAAAATTTAAAAAAAAAAATCACCCCCTCTATTTTAGAATCTTCCTTCTAGAATCTTCCTTCTCCCAAAGGACCCAGTGCAGTTCTGCTTCTCTGCCTTTCCTTTCTTCCTAGGAACATAAATCAGACATGGAAGCATGTCTGGAAGTCTGTAAGAAATTTCCAAATCATTGAAATATCTAAGAGGCTTTTTTATAAATTATATGCAGGTATTAGATATTTTGATTCCTCCCCAGGTCTGGGGTGAGGCCCCGGAATCTGTATGCCTAACAAGTACCCCAGGGGCTTGGGATGATCAGCTAGATTTGGGAATCACCAATCTGAGAATTTCATTCTTATCAAGCATTTAAAACTCCATGGTTGGCCTTCACAAAAGATTTGCCTTTTTAAGAGCCTACTGGAGAAAGGCGATGCCTTACTCAAAGGAATGAATCAAAGCAAAAAGCGGAGAGGTTATTGGGGGTAATCAGACAAACTATGTCCAACTTACCAAATCAAACCCCACAGCAATCATCTGTTCCCTCTGCCCTTTGAAGCCCACTGAGGTTGTCCGTGCCTGTCTCGCAATGTCTAAGAGAAAAGAAGAAAATAGCTGCCTCTCCCCCACCCCCACCTTGCTCTTCCTCTATCTATCCTCATCCTTTCTCTCTCATTTTAGAGATTTACGTTAGTCCTTTCATTTTTGGAAAAGGAAAAAAAAATCACCACAAGATGCTGTAATTTATAAGGGAATTCAAAGGACAAAATTGAGCTAAAGAGCTCAAAATTAAGCTGTATACAGAAGGACGGGCAACCTAAAATGGCCCAGTTACAAAGTGCTGCCGAAGGAGGTGGCAGCCGCTTCCTAATGACTAACACCAGGCAAATGGCTCCCATACTCTGAAATTGCATGTGTGCGTCCTAGCTGCCCACGCTCTGATGCAGACAAACAACACAAGTCTTGGTACCAGCGGTTAAAAATAAACTATGAGCTCTCAGAGGAAAAACGGTCTCTGCATTGAGGACACACTGTTGTACCTTCGGCAAAGAAGCTCAGTCCCTGGCACTGAGAACCACCTCAGTGGGCTCGGCTGGCCCAGCCCGGCTCTCCAACCTGCCCCCAAGATAAACTACAGCAGAGATAGCTTCCCCAGGACCCAGACAAGGGACGACAAAGGAGTCATATTGTCAGATTCCCTCTGTGGTTGTCATTTTTGCCTCGAGATTTGAGGGAGACACAAAGCCAGCCCTGACAGGGGTTGGGAATCAAGCACCTCTAAGTTTCTTGCATTCAACATGCAGGTTCAGTAAAAGTCCCCACAACTTTTCGAGGATTTTTTTTTCTCTCCGTCTTGAGCTCATGGGTAGTTTAAGGGAAGATTTATCCAAGGGCTTGCTGCATTACACCTACCTCATTAATATATTGCATTGAAAGACGTGTTTAATACCCAAGAATCCTGCTGATCCTCTTTATTAAGCTCTTTAAAGGAACTCTTTAAACAGTGAACTGGCGGAATATTACAGTTTTCATTTAAGCTCAAGATTCATTTTACTACCAGGGTGCTTGCGATCAAGGTTAGATGATCCCTGAGGGCATTTACACACAGGGTCTGTAATCTATACCTTATGCTGAACTTTTCCAAAGAGAGAGAAAAGGGAAGCATCTGTAGGGAGAGAAAAGCAGCTGAGCTGTCCTCCCTCTGTCCTCAACCACACTCAGTGTTCATACAGGATAGAAATCAAAGTGGCAAATATTTATGAAGTTCCTTTTATATGGTAAACGTTCTTCTAACTCATGTAAACTCACAATAATGATGTGGGTGCTAACTGGGAACTCTGTTTTACAGATGAGGAAAATTGAGGCAACGAGCTTGCCCAAATAACTTGCCCAGGAGCCACGAAAATCCATGATGTGGTCATTGAGGATACTGCCAAATCATGAAATCTCTCCCCCACACCACTTCCAGCCCCAGAAGACTGCTTAGCCTGACGTCAGTAGGCTCACCTTTCTTACTGAACCTCCCCATCTTGCCCTGTGTTCCCTCAGCCATCTTGAAGGCAGGCACAATCTAAAGGGGGCGTTAGCACATTATAACAGAAAGAACTTTCCTTGGCTTCAAAAGAAACTGCTCCTTTCCTGACTCAATTACTTTTTCCTGAATCATCCTGGGCAACTCCGAGCCTCCATATTCTCATTTTCAATGGGGACTGTTATGAAGCTCAGAGGAGATAACATATCTGAAAAGCAAACTGTAAATTGTAAAATGTTGACAAACATTAGTCATAATTATTAGTAAAATGTGAGATGTGTTCCCTAGCAATAAAAGAAAACACTACTAGTTCTGACACAGTCAATATATTTGGTGGAAAAGCAGGGTTATGTTGACAGTTGAATAAGGCAATAAAAAAGACTAGGGCATAAATATATTTCTAGGACCCAGAGCCAGTAAGATTGAAAGCAGGTTATGAATAAATCTTTGCCATCATCTTAAGTTCCATCTGTATAATACTTTACGATTTATACAGCTCTTTGGTGATGGTGTTTATTATATAAAGTTATGTAATATAGGCAGGGTATTATTGTCCAGTGGAGCATGTGAGCCAGGAAAATAATTGCTCTGGGCAGACATGTCCAGATAAACATTCACTGCAGTGGCCTAATTACAGATCCTCAGGGAAGCCTGAGCCCTTAGAGTAACCTGACTGACTTCCTGAAATATTATGAGGAAATGAGAAAACTGAAAGATTCTTAGGAGTATTTCCCCATCCTCACTCCACGCTCTCACTTTCAGATGGTTTTGTTTGTTTGTTTGTTTGTTTGTTTGTTTTTGTGACAGGGTGGTCCTCTAGGAACTGTATGTGTACTAATTCTTGTTTTCTGTGTAACTCAGGAGTCATTAGGCTGAAGATAAAGGTATGGCAAGTTCACACCTTGTTTCCAAGGACACTTTATATGGAGGCTTCAGGATATTTGCACAGGAGAAGGGATTTCATTGAAGGCTTCTAGGAAAAGAAGATTCATCCCTTGATGGGAGGATCATATATTTTAGAGGGCAAAGCTCAGGTCTGCTTCCTGAACCTCTCAAGGACCTCTAAGGCTTGGGGAGAATAAGAACCAGGATTGCAAATGTATCCGTTAGGGTGTTTTCAGCTGCACATAATAGGACACCCAACTAAAAGGTGTGGTTTAAACAATCCAGATGTTTAAAATCTCACATAATAATTAAATATGTTTGGTACATAATGGGCTGTAGAAGCGTTAGCTGCTATTATTAGCTGGTAGTAATAATAACTACCACAATCCTTGTAACAAGAAGGCAGGGAAGTTCCAAGGTCAGTGCAATAGTTCAGGGGCCCAGGTACTTTTCTTCTGTGTGCTCTGGCAATCACAATGCGACATTGATATCTCCCCTTCAGGACCCAAAAAGGCTGCAGTGGCTCCAGAGGTCACATGAAGACACATCATATTCAGAAAACTGAAAAAGGGATACTTCTACTTTTCTACGAAGAGAAGTATTTCGCCAAAACCCTTACAGACATCTCTTTGGGTTTCACTAGTCAATATTGAGTCACTTGCCTATGTATTAGTTGTTAGGAGGGTGGAAAAAGAGTAACTGGCATTTTAGTACTAGAAGTGCTTGTCCAATAAGGCAAGGAAAAGGGTGGCTCCTGGGAGGACAAACACTTGTGTCACCACTCTTATTATTAGGCTAGTTCTCCCTCAAGACACTGCTCAGAAAGAATGGAGAGCTATCAGTCCCATAACACTGGGCCTTTCTCTGGAAGTAAGGAATTCCTAAGTGAGGAAAAAATGCTATTAGACAGCTTGAGGTTGGCATAAGAAGCTTTTATATTTTGGAGTCAGTCTTTTCCTTTCTGTCTTTGTTAGGAAAAGGCATTAGGAGCCTGAATAAGGAGGTGTCACCTACTCCTTTAGCAAGAAATCAGCATAATGAGAAGGAGGCCTCCTTGGGAAATGGCAACATCTGTGATGGAATTTTCTAGAAACAGAGCAGACCACTTGCAGCTCAGCATCTACTGGAGCCTGCCCCATGGACATCCATGAGGCCAGGGTAGGGCAGCCAGACTCCAGGGAAGAGGAGCTCAGCAGGAAGTCACTGTCACTGGAGGACAGGGAATGGTCAACATCCAGCAGCTGTGTGAAGGGACCTTATGAAAAGAGAGGCTAATACCACTGCCTTTGATGCCCTCTTGCCTGGGAAGCTCTAATGTTTAGAAGGGCCGACAGTATATGAAAGAGATAAAAAAAAAAAAAATACATCAGTCTCTAGGAGAAAATGTGGAAATGATGGGATATAGAGGCCATCTAGTTCAGACAGGTTATTTTGAGGAAACAGACGTTGGGGGTTGGATTCTTATGGCTCCAAAGTCAAATGCCATTCTAGTGTATTTGTCCCAATATTCACCCTTTAGGGGGGTTTATTAGGGATTTGCCTACATGCAGATGGAGCATACTGAGGGAATCTGGACTCTGGGTGACCCAGGCAAGCAGTCAACTGGATGTTAGCCACAGGGCCAACTATCAGAAGGTAGGAGGGCTCAGTCACCAAGCTGGCAGGCATCAGAGAACAGGGCCCCTGGTTAAGAACTGATATCAGACGGATTATACCTCAAATCTTCCTTACCATTTGTAGGAACTCTGGTTGATTATTTAGCCTATCTAAGGCTCAGTATCCTTCCATACATACAAAAAGAGATTGATGATGACACCTTCTTAGAGGGTTCATGTGAGGATCAAACAAATTAATATGTGTGCATTTCTTAGAACAGTAACTTGCATATATAAATATTAGTGACTCTATTATTGGAGAGCACGTGAAGAACAAGTCTATATCCAGTCTGAAATCAAACAGTGAGTAACTACCTTGATTGTGGTAAGAATTCAGTGCAAATGGGGAGGAGCTGACAAAGGGAATTTGGGGGTATAACATTTTTTACCCAATATAAATTATTTTTTATTGCATTTCCTGGGCTCTCATAAGGCTACTTCCGTATGTTGGGAATGAAGGTCAAACCTCTATGCAACAAGTTGGAACATCTCTGAGCTGTGCAAAGAATAGGCTAGATCATTTGCAGTGTTAATCACAACTCCTGCCAACATGAACAGAGCCAAAGCATGTGTGCTATTTAAACTCCCTTATGTTACCTCAAAGGACCACACCTACATAATGTCAGTGTGCACATGGTGATGAGGACAACATGAATATCTTTGCAACCCAAGAATACCTGAACAATTAGTCCTCCCAGAGAAGGAATGAAGCTCATGAACTGTGAATGGCTTGGGATCCTAGGTGATTTGGGATCCTAGATACCTTGTCATGCCCTCAGCCTCAGGAGTTCATGGCGTTGACTAGTATAATGAGTCAGCATTTAACTACCTCTCCTTGTGCCTCTTCTATGGCTACAAACTACCTATGTCATCTGATTCCCTTTTACTCATCACTTGGGTTTGTTCGTGACTTCTGCTTACTCCACAATTTGTTTTTCATGATCTTTCATAGCCCTTCTGCTCTGTGGCTTAACTGCCTTCATTCTCTACGTTTCTTTTCAGAAATTCTGATTTGTCCAGTTTAATCCCCATTGTTCTAGTGAACAAAGCTGTTGCTCTGAATGACAACATGGATGACCTCACGGTTTATGGATTGTCCTTGGACCCATGTCCACATCTGCTCTAATCAGCTATTGCTAAGAAGACAAGGTCACAGTGGTGCCAACAGGAACATATTTTCTTAAAGCACTGCCTAGAACCTTTCTTCAGCAAAGGAAGAAGTGGCCCTCTATAAAAGGACCAGTGACTTTGCAGGCATTCTGAAGTTTGGAATACTCCACAGCAGGTATCTCAAACTGTGAACTGAGTAGGAAAAAAAATAATCTAGAACCTTCAAACTCAAAAAAGTTTTGACTTTTAATAAAGAAAGACTCTGGTACTTGTATGGCCACGAAAGGACAGTCAGAGGGCCAGGAACACAATGACCAGAGAATAACCAAGTCAAGTCACCTAGGATACTAGGAGGGAGAAAAGCCATACTTTGGTACCAACTTTATGTTATAATAAAGACCTTTGGTGGCTCAATATAGCATGCTGATACTTCTATTGTTGTGATGGTAAATACTATAGTTATAATTTAGAAAATTATTATTATTGAGTTGTTTGGGTTTTTCATACATTAAAATTTTTTTCATTTTTCATGCTTTAAGAGTCATTGTGAAAATTACCGCCTGTTTTACTAATGCTAAGGGATGAGCCAATGTAAGGCGGTGGGGAGGGGGGGGGTACATGCCCAGTGTGAGAGCCACAGAGAAGTGAATCTCAGGACCTGAGTCTCTCGCCCTAGATTTTGTTGTAAGGAACTCCTATCTGTTCTGGTTTTTGTTTTACACAGAGAAAAGTAGCCTAAGGACGGATGATAGCTAAGTGTAGTGTGGTATCCTGGATAGGATCCTGTAATGGAAACAGGCATTAGAGAAAAACTAAATAAATCTGACTAAATCATGGACTTTAGTTCATAATGTATCAATATTGGTTCTTTAATTACAACAAATGTACCATATTAATGTAAGATGTTAATAATAGGGGAAACCTGTTGTGGAGGTGGGAAGGAGAGGCACATGGGAACTCCTGTACTGGCTTCTCCATTTTCCTGCAATTCCAAAACTATTCTAAAAAGTAAAGCCAAAAAAAAAAAATCACTCCAATACATAATTTAGACACTTATCCAGTCCACTTGAATGGCAAGTTATTTGGAACACTGCAAATAACCCAGACTCCTGCATAAGAATAAAAAATGAATTATGCCACTGGAAGAAGCTTATTAGAGAGAATGTTAAAATCGTCATTTGTTGGTCCACCATTTGACCTTGTCAGAAATTGCATATCCAAACTGTCATTCTTTACTCTCCAAAATGCAACTTTAAATTCCTAGCAGAAAAACTTACCCGGAAGAAGCAGCATGCTGTGGTTCTAATGCTAGGACTCTGAGCCTCAAATCTTCACATGATGGGATACTTGACTTAAAAAAATGAGAGTCGAAAAGTGCCAAACAGGTGGTACTTGACAGAGGGCTGGAACAGAACAGTGAGTTCCTCATAATGAGAAAGCTTCTAACAGGAGCCATTTCAGACATAATCAGCTCAGGAAAGAAACTCAGCAGAACAGAATGAACGTTCTAATTCAATTTATATTATTATATTGATGATGCATTTGTATGGCGCTTCTTTCGCCAAGGCTGTCATGCACATTAGGCTAAGTTCTGCACAACAAAATTCGGAATATTGAAAAGGAGAGCTGCACTGTAAAATTCCTCACCTTCAAAAGTCTTTGAGGAAATGCACAAAACCCCATTTGGGGGGTAAATATGACTTAGGAATTACAGCTGCCTTGGGAGAGACATTTGTCCAGATTTTACTTTTCTTTTTTTTTTCAACTGGTTCTTGAAAGGGAACTGCCACTCTGGTTTCCCAGTCTAGGTGGCCAAGGATGGAAAAGTAGAAGCTGGGTTTGGTGTTGGCCATGCAGGAGAGCCTCTTGCAGAATTTGTGGGTGGTAAGGAAGTGATAGAAGCGGCTCCTTCAGAGTCCTCTTCTGCTGACCCACCAGGCTGTTTCTTTGGAGTAGGCCTTGCTGTCCCCATTGAGGTTATCACGATGACCAGAAACTCACTCCAACCCATCCAGGTAAAAGTGGTTTTTATTTAAAAAATAAAACAGACGATTTCATATATGTTCTAAAGGCCAGAAATAAAATATAGTCAGATCACACAGGGAGAGAAATAAATGGGAGGTTTGATAATGAGGTTACCCCTTCCATTCCTCAGCAGGCCCCCCAGTCTCAGCTCTGCTCCCCTCTGGCATCTGCCTCTGCCCCTGCTCCCTCTCTTCAGGCTGGCTTTCAGGGCTTATTCAGGGCATCTGTGTTCCCCCATAGTTCAGTCTGCAGGTGCCTTTGTCTTGTCACAGTGCCAACTCTGGATCTCGCTCTGCGTGACCTTCAGTGTAGCCACTCATCGTCTGTTTCTGCCTTTCAGTGTCTCAATTCCAGATCTCCAGGAGGAATGCCTAGGACAGACGGGGTCCTGTGATATATAGTATGCCTACTAGTTCTTAAAAGGGAACTGCCACTCAAGTCTTCCAGGGGCTGAGGGTAAGAAGAAAGAGAGTGGGGTCTTTAAGAAAGGCATGTGAGAAGGGAGGAAGTGATTGACTTACCAATGCCTCTGTCTCCCCTTTAAAACTTAATTTATATTATTATACCAATAATTTGTATTCTTTATAGAGAAACAGAAAATTAAAATAAGCAAACATATTTTTTAAATACCTGTAATCCCAAACATGATGGCTGTAAACAATCTGGCACCTTCGTAAGTTTTTAAATTCTGTGTTTATATGCTTGAATCCATATGCATGCTAATATTTTTAACAAAAACAGGATCATTTTAGATACCACTTTAAAATCTTCTTTACTTAAAAATATATGTGAATGTATTGGATATAAATCCATGTCCATGAATATAAATCAGTGACATTTTTTAAAAGATTTTGTTGTCAAGTAAAGTCTACACCCAATACGGGGCTTGAACTCACAATCTTGAGATCAAGAGCCACACGTTCCACTGACCTAGTCAGCCACACCCCTAATGCAAATGTCATTTCTAACTGCTGCATAATATTCTTTTTATAGACGTGCCTCAATTCAACCAGGCACCTCTTGTTGATTTTTAATTTGTTTCAGTTTATTTCTTGTTATTTATAAAAAGACTCCAATCAACATCTTAATGTACATACATCTGTAGAATCTCCTGAAACTATCCTTAATATAAAATAGTTCGGGGTGCCTGGGTGGCTCAGTCAGTTAAGCGTCCGACTTCGGCTCAGGTCATTATCTCACGGTTCGTGAGTTCGAGCCCCACGTCGGGCTCTGTGCTGACAGCTCAGAGCCTGGAGCCTGCTTCACATTCTGTGTCTCCCTCTCTCTCTCTCTGCCCCTTCCCTGCTCATGCTGTGTCTCTCTCTGTCTCAAAAATAAATAAACATTAAAAAAAATTTTTTTTAATATAAAATAGTTCAAGTGTATTTGCTTGGTTAGAAGGCATGAGACAAATGACCAGAATACTTTGCACAAATGTGGATCGCATATACATTTCCATGGTACTATATCTCTACGATGTGTCAGTTTCTCCATATCCTGGATACTATTATTCTCTTTAAACTACCTCAGTTTCTCCTTAACTGGCTTATTTTCTCCTAATTTGCCATCCCTGTGGCAACTCGGGCTAAAGTCATATGGGTTATAGCTCCCTTTAGACCACATACTGCATCTGTGACTCTCCGCGACCAGATGTTTCATTTGAGAGAGCATTATTTTCAGTCTGACCTTTTTCTTCCTCACTGTCTCTGTAGCTTGCTAAAATATTTGTATTGAGCATCTGTTTTGCCTCTACCAGCTGGGATGAGTCCAGAAGTGTAGCTTTCCTTCTCTATTTAAAGCTATCAAATATACCATTACCAGGTTTAGCCCAAAGAGTTTACTGAATATTCGTCTTTGGTCAAATAATGCAGACATATCTGCTGAATGAAATTGACTGTCTAGTAAATTATCTGAGGGCCTTATACTGAATCAGGCTTTGCCATAATGGTTTCTGCTTTTTGTTTAGGGAAACATTTATTCATTCACCTATCCATTTGTTTATTTGTTTACCCATCTATATACCAGGGAGTGTCCCCTGACTCTACTGGATGAGATATGTTGATACAGTTATCCTTAGATAGAACTTTTAATATTAAGGAGTTTACCAACAAGGACAAATGAGAAAAGTAGGCATTCATGTAACAAATTTAGCCATTTGATCTATGACAAAGCATTTTAATGATTTTTTAAATAAAAACAAAGTGTTTATTGTAGGAATTTCCTCAAATATATGAAAGCAAAAAAAAAAAAAAAAAACAAATAAAATCACCTGTAATTATATAACCCACAGGTAATCAACAGGAACAACACATTTATTTCTATTGTTTGAATCTTTATCTTCGACATAATCCAAAATAATAGCCATGAAAGAACCACTTCCAAAAGGGGCTTTGGGATGCAAGTGAAAACATCTTTAAACTGGTTGTTTATATAAAATGAATGTTAATTAATCACTAGGAGGGAAGAACAGTGGACCTCTGAGCAGTGTTTAAAAGGAGACACAGAGGGAGAGCATAGGGAGAAAGGAAAAGGAAAGAAAGTAAGGGAGCCAGGAGAACTGGAGAGGAAATAAACTGAGAAAATTACATACAAAAGAATGGAAATCACTGGTGGTTGATAAAAGCAAAGAGAAGAATATGTGAGAAGAGGAGACAAGGGGCCAGCGTCAGAGTAGATCTACTTGTTAATCAGGACGCTTTTAAAGGTTGCAAGAGTTAACAACTCATTGTGAAGCAGGATGCACAAAAGGGACTGGGGATTATTTGGATACATACTAGGTAGGGTGTTTCTAGTAACTAAAGGAAAGACTGAACAAATCCATGCACGGTTAGGCTGTGCCTCACGAACTGTGGGAACCAGGGACTCACATACTACTAAAAATTTTTTAGTGCATCTCTTGTCTTTGCTTTTCTCTGTGTATCACATGTACCATATCTTACTGGAGACCGTCTGGCACCATGTGATAGAAAACATAACTGCCAACAGTTGGCAAGCTTCCTACCCCAGGCCTCCCACAACCTGAAAGGGACTTAGTCTCGCTCTTCAATTCCAGGAAAATCTCAGGAATTACTTTGATTTGCCCACTTTGCATAATTTGTGCACACCTCAAGCAATCACCACTGGCGAGATAGGCGATATCAAGTAAGAACATGGTGACTCCCTCCCGCATGTTTAGAGCGAAAGAAAAAGTAGTTCCGAGACTGAGACTGTTTCCAGAAGGCCCTGGACAGACAAACTACAGATGTTCACTACTGATCTCAAAGCAGCATGATTCCAAACCATTGGGAAGAAATTTGAGCAATAACAACAGATCATTTCAGCTTCCTGTCTCCCTAGAAAGTATAAAACAAGCAGACTTCTCCATGGGTCATTGTCTCCATCCTGCGTGTTTGGTTTGGGGATTCCATTCAGCTCCTGGAGTATCTTCCACAATGATGGCACAGTCCCAAGGAGTATTGAGTACCCAGAAAGACAGATTCCTCTAAGGCCAATGTAAGCATTTTCTTATTCAAAAGTCTTTTACAAATCTCAGACTTTGAAAACTGAGCCTCTAGTATTATAGTTTATGAGCAAGCCAGATTAGGAAAGGCCATCTATGAGGCATGGAGGAAAGGGAGAGGCATGGAGGAAAGGCACCTTTGTGGAGTAGAAACTCCCTTCTGTTGCACAGTTAATACCAAAGACCAACAGAGTTACTCACGGACAGATGGAAGAATGGGTAGGGAGTCAGGACGACATTGGAGAGAAGGGAACTGGCCTATGAGCTGGTCTGAACTCTGGAACAAGAAGCCCTGGCTTTTAGTGGAATGGTTTCAGAAGCATTTCATCTACTCTCAGAAAATACCATGCACTCAAACCTTTTTCGTTTTTCTCAATGTCAGACTAGTCACCTTGGTTTTCCCTTCATTTACCTAATATTCTTTCAGTGAATGAAGAGAGATTTTGCTTCAAGGATATTCCAACTGTGTCATCCAACTTTTAGAAGACAAATCATCATTCTAGTCCATCTGTCCTGCTGGATTACAAGTTTCATGAGAGCAAGGTACCCATCATAGTTTTAGACCGTTCTCTCTCCCTTTTTGAGACTCTTAGTGAAGTATGGCTAGTAGGGCTCAGTAAATACGTGCTAAATTGAATTGATAGATAATCATAAAATACTTGGGCCTAAAAATGATGCCTACAATTAAAGAAGGCTTACGACACATTCTGTAAATAAGGTTTTTGCTAATCCACCCTTTAAGTTACCTTTTAAATCTTAGTCAATCCACGTCAACCCATATTTATTGAGTGGCCTACTTTGTACAACTCATTATGCTATGCACCCACTACACAGGTTCAGTAAAATTCTCACTACAGCTTTGAAAAGATGGATTCTCATAAAGAAACGTTAGATTGCCATAGGAAAAAAAAAAGAGGCAAGCTAAAACTTAACCGCTATTTGCTCTCAAGCTGTGGGGGGTGAAACTGACAGCTTCAGGCTGGCTATAGATCCCAGCCCCCTTAAGCAACCCTTGCGGCATCAAGAAACACAACAGGCTAAACCCAATATTTGGCTGCTGCTGCTGCTGCTGCTGCTGTTGCTGTTTTAAGAACAAGCAGTATGAGTCAGAAGGGCCATTTTTTTTTCCTCCAGTGTGTTCTCCAGAGAAGGGCATGGAGAGTTACTCCATTTGAAGAGTCACAATTAACGTGGAGCCATTGCCATATGTTAACTAGATTATTCAGGAACCATTTTGCAGACCACTTAAAACTCCAATGTGCTTAATTGCACATTTGGACAGTTAACAGCATGGTCTAGTTTTGTGTGTGTGTGTGTGTGTGTGTGTGTGTGTGTGTGTGTGTGTGAGTGAGTCCCTTTTTGTGAGTTTAAATGTTCTTTCTTCATTTGGCAAAAGCAAGCTCTATTTTGTTTTGTTTTGTCTTTAACTCAGTGTCATATGTGTTGCCCAAGAGGGGATCCTTTCCCTTAGCTCCAGATCTGATACTCCCAAGGTTGAAAAAACTTCAGGGAAAAGGTAGCAAAGCCAATCCAAACATAAAGCCTAAACTTCCCAGGTCATCCACCTCCAGAAATGCCATGAGACTGAATTTTTGCTTCTTAGTCATCCTGGAAATAAGTAGGTATGACACAAGCTATGACATTAAAAGGGAAGATACAATAGTCAATAGACCTGTCACATGCCTTTCATCAGCCGTGACAGTCATGGGACCTGAGGGACGGTAAACAGAACTGTCAGTCTGACCACATCTCATTTCTAGATTATGCTACTCTCTCCCATGAAGGCCTGGCCTCTCTTTGCCTTGATTATATACAAAGTAACTAACAATTCTTACAATTCTCCTCCCCACCGGTGTTCGTTGTGCAAAGGTGATTATTTTCTCCTATCCTTCCATCAGTAAATACAAAGAATATCAAATACAAGTTAGAAGTTGAGATTTACACAAGTATATGCAAATGTATTATATGTACATATACACATTATTTACACATGTATATATGTATGTATTACATATATGGGTAATGTGTACGTGTACATGTGTGTATGTAAATGTATATAAATGTTTTGTGATTAGACTGTGGACTGATAGAAGCCCCTGTATAGGTCCTTGACTACTCTGATGCTTTATTCCTTCACACTATTCCTTTGTTTTTTCTCTTCACTTTCTTCCTTGTTCTCTAGCTCTCTAAGTTCTACTTATGCTAGCTGACTAAACATGAACCACTCAAGATATAGCCCTCCTCAGGGACTTAAACATGTGCTTCTTTCTGACTGGAATGCCCTCCTTCCCACTCCCTGCCACTAACCTTTGTTTAACTATTTACTATTCTCTTCATCATTGCTTCATACTATTTCCTCAAGAAGCTTCCTCTGTATCCCTCAAACTCTATTTGTTTTGGTCAGTGAATTTCTTTTTACATGCTTTCCTCAGATGTCTATTGAGCTTAGGAATGAGACACTCAAAAGCTTTAGTAAGCTTGAATACATGGTAGTGGGCTTTACCATAGAGTGATCTGACTGAACCATTTTATGGCCAATGCCAGATGTCAGCATCCTTAAGTAATCTGTCTGGACTAATGAGGTTCCCCAGAGAACATCCTTCCAGGCTCCTGCCTAAAAGGTAAAGGCCTGGCTGCCAACATTCTGGAAGCCATACAGACCAAGACAAACGGGAGTCTCAACATTTGATATGTAAATATTTACTCGATCCTTCTGTTTTCAGTAAGCACCTGTATTTGTTTCCTATTGCTGGTCTAACAAATGGCCACATACTAAGTAGCTTAACAGAATACGAAATGATTATCTTACAGTTCTAGAGTTCAGAATCTGAAAGTGTTCCACTGGAATAAAATCAAGTTGTCAGCAGGGCTGGGTTTATTTTTGGAGCCTCTAGGGAGAATCCATTTCCAAATCTGCCCTTTCTGGCTTCTAGAGGCTGCCCATACTCTTTGGCTCTTGCTCTCTTCCTGCATCTTCAAAGCCAACAACAGCAGTCAAGTCCTACTTATACTGCTAACTTCTGATCCTTCCTCTTCTGCTTCCCTCTTTCACTTACAAGGATGCTGGATTACATTGTGTCTGCCCAGCTCAACCAGAAACCTTCCCATCTCAAGGTCCACTGATTAGCGGCCATAATTACCTTTTGCTGCATAACCTAAAATATTCATAGGTTCTGGAGATTAGAATGTAGTCACCTTTGGTGGCCATTATTTTGCCTATCATGTCATCTCACTGCTCAGTTGTGCCTAGGGTGTCAACAAGTACGGAGACCCTTGGTTTCACCCTCTTCACAAACTAAATCTCCTGTTTTCTCTGTGATAGGATGTAGAAGAGTGGCAATTAATGACTAGAGAGACAGGGGAATCCATTCTGAAGGTCTAAGTACAGGACTTCTTAAAGAGAATTTCCATGAATCTGCCTGTTTTTTATCTCTACCTTCACTGTCCACCCCCTACTTCCATAAATACCTAATATATATACCAGACACACCAATTCTTGAGACTTTGGAAGGTGTCTGGATTATACCAGTACCTTGGGTTGCTTCTTGGCTTTCTCCACTGCCAGGTTAGGATAAAACTTTCTCAGGTGTCTTTAAGTCAACTGCCACTCATATGTTTTCTTTCTAGCTTCCTAAATTTCATTACTCTTCTCTTTTCTTCTGTTCTGTTTGTCCTTATGGGTTTATGCCTTTATGGTAGATTGATTTTATAAATATCTCTAATTTTCCCCCTCCTTATATTCATGCTCCTTGCAATGTAAATTTGCAACTTCTCCAATTAAGAGACAGAGCCAGTTTTCCCACCCCTTAAATCTAGACAGGACTTGTGACTTGCTTAGGCCGACAGAATGAAGCAGAAGTGACAATGTGCCATTCTAAACGTAGACCTCAGGAGAATTCACACATTTCCACTCAGTTTCTTGGGGTCCCCCATTTTCCACATGAACAAGCCCAATCTGGCCTGATGAAGGATGGTAGCCTGAGTTGGCCCAGCGGTTCTAGTGAAGACCATAGAGATGGGAGAGTGCAGCCAAGATGAGTAAAGCTGAACTTGACTTGCAGCTGACCGAGGGAGTCCTGCTGAGACCATATAAATCAGCCATTTGAGCCCAGGTCACAGTGCTGACCACAGAATCATGAGTTAAATAAATCGTTGCTGTTTTAAGTCACTACACTTTGTGGTGTTTGGTTATGTTGCAAAAGCTAACTCATATAGCCTTTAAAATTCCATTTATTGTTATTAAGTGGGAATTTAGGGACTGAAATTTAGATGTATATGTTCAATTTTCCCTCCATCTTTACCTGGAATTCTTGATTGATTGCTTTCTCAGTATGGGATCTGTTCAGTAGAGAACCATAGAGCTCTACACGGATATCACACTAAAATTTAGTTCTTAAGATGTATCTATTTATTTTTTCATTCATTCACCTGATTTTGATAAAACAATAACTTTGTCCAATGCACAGCTGACAAAGCTTTTGGTCTATGATGGTTCCTGTTGGTCAAAGAAGCAGTTACCATGATGATCCTTAGTACTTCATGTAAAACATATTTTTATATTTAATTCCTGCAAAGAGAAACTATATAGCTCTCTTTATCTTACCTTCCCAGAGTACTCTCTCATGATACTCTTAAATAGGAAGTCCTTTAGGACCTTTAGTCACAGTTTAGTATAGAAAATAATTTTGAAATGTGGTTAGTTAACAACACATTAAAATCAATTCTACTGACATTTTTTTTCTGCTAACTTTATGTCAACAGCCCATTTAAAGTTGGATATAAATAGCCCATCTAAAATGGAGTAAAGTTCTAAACCAGCAATACATAGTCAACAGCCCAATGTTTCAAATCAAAATAGTATTAGGACCTAAATATCTTCATTTGTATTTCCTAATATGTACAATGCCTTGTTTCGCTGGCAATCATCAATTGAATTTATTTTTATCAACTCTTTATAATCTGCATGGTTATTTATTTTTCAAGTTTGATCACAAAAGAAATTATTTAAAATATTGTAGTATGAGTCATTCAATGGAACAAGCCTTTCATATATCTGAAGGAAGATTGCCATGTCTTTGGCTCTGAGTGTCAAACTAAAGCAGGATATAGCTCTAACCAATACAATAATTATTGTATCCCATCCTAATTATGAGACCAGGAATATAATCATCATTACACAAAAACTTTTAATAATTTTTCTCAACACAGCTTTTGTTAACTCAGTTATAGTTAAACATGCATATTTTAGCCCTAAATCCAGTTATAATAGATGATTCACAGCCTTTGTGGGCAACATAAAGGATTTCTGGGAAACATATCGCAAACAATGAGTAAAAGGATACAATCATTTTATGACCTTGGTTACTAATGGACCTGGTGTTTCTCACCAAAGATCATTATAATTTCCTAGATAATAAAATGCCATTATCTTGGAGGTAGCAACTTTACAGAACATATGAAAGATACACAATATGGAAAAAAGGGAAAACCCAAGTCCCAATAAGAGTGCATGTTAAACAATGGTAAAGATAGGATATGATAACAGCCCAAAGAAGAAACTGATGAATAGTCATAAAAGCTAGTATTTTTGAGAGCTTACCATTTTACATCCTCTCAACAATCCTGTGAGATAGTTATTATAATCCTCATTTTATAGGTAAGGCAACTGAGAAACAAAGAGGTTATATAACTTTCTTAATATTATATAGCCAGAAGGAGGTAGAGTTGGGACTCATATCCAGGCATTCTGCTTCTTAACCACTACATACATTGATGAAGATTCCACTCCAAAATGAAGCCATATGCACATTGCTTTCCATGGAATTCGACCTTCTCTAATCTAGCTTCCACTGTTAGCTCTAAAAATGCCCTGACATGAAGATGACCATACTGGCATGAGAGGGTGTGTATGTGAAATTATATCTTCTTTAAAAAATTCTTTGTCTTGCCGTTTCTATTCAAGTCTACTTTCTGGAGGCTGCTTTTCACCTTTTACTTTTATCTGACCTTATTTTCATAACATATCAATGTCAGTGGCCTATTTAACTAATTGGTGCAAGAGTGATATGTTTTCATGATTATTGCAGTAGTCATAATCCCTTTTATGTTGTACAGGTGTGTAATCAATGCACCTTTTAAATTCTATGGAGTGTGGTCCTCCTTCTAATTGCAGTAAATTGGGTGCACTAATCACTTTGAGTTGTTGGCCAACATAGTTATAGATTTCTACCAGGTGTTCTACCAGAAGATAATTGCTTAACAGTACAGAGTATTTCAACAGTGTTGATTGTAAAACAAATGCAATGGTAACTTCAGATGCTGGTGTTATAGTTCATTCACTCATTCATTCATTTACTCATTCAAAAGAAATCATTATGCATCATGTCTGTGCCAGTCATTGAACTACACATTGGGAAAATAAAATAAAAGGCATAAAATACACTCCCTGCCTCCAAGAGTCTCACAATGTAGTGAATATTATAATGAAATAAGCTATTTTATAAGCCATGAGAAAAAAAAAAGAGACATATAAAATTTTCCAGAGGAGCACAAAGGAGTACATGACTAACTGCTTTGGAGCGATGAAGTCAGAGTCAAAAAGGAGATAATGACACTTGAGCTAAATCTAGAAGAATATGTAGGAATTCGCCAGTTGTAGGGAATGGTGAAGGTCCTGGAAACATCAGCACATTTTATGTGGTTGACACATAGGGTACACATGAGGGAAGGGCTTGGAATGAGGCTGTGTTGGTAGAATAGATTCAAATTGTGAATGTATTTTATTTTAGGGGGGAAAGTTAAACTTTTATTCTCATTAACAGTAGAGAAGCATGAAAAAGTTTTAATCAGATAAAACACATATCACATGGTCTCATAATTTTCTGTGTATAAGACTGCCTCCCTCACTACACTTGTCACAAGAGCCTTCACTTCATAGGTGCTCTATAAAGTTAAGTGAATCTTGAATGATTGGGTTAATAAATTAACATTTTTTAAAAGATAACTTGGTCAGCCATGCAAACCATGGATTTGAGTGGGGGTCAGTTGGAAGACAAGGAGACCATCTGGAAAACTTGTATTTGTGCAGCTATAACATAACGAGAGACCGAGCAAAATCATGTCAGTAAGAACCAAAATGTAAAGCCAGCAACCACTTTACCAATTGATCTTGTGAAAGTCTGTGAACAGGTGTGAAGAAAATCTAGTCTGGAATAATATGGTGCCAGTTATGCAGCTTATTGAGGGGAGGGCATTTACCCGTTCGGCCATCACCTGCTTGGATGCCCCATAATATTGTTTGGGGCTGATGCTGTCAAGTTTTTAATAAATTAAGTGATCCACACAGTCCCCCTTGAACTTAAAGCTATGTCTTTTGTCATGACCCACATTTTTGATCAAATACTTAGGTATAATCACATCACTTTGATATGAAGTCTATCTGAACAGTCAAAATTCAAACTATGTCTTTTCCTGGTCTGACAATGATGACTTACAACATCAGCAAAATTCTGTAGCAGCAATAGCAGCAATAATATTAGGCAAAAAGGCTTATAAATAAGAGAAAGCTGTGACAACATGTGGAGAAAGTAGATGAGAAGCTACAGTGAGGGCTTGGTGCACATTTAAGTACCATGCTTTATAGCTAGAGCAGGAACCCTGATGGCCCAAAGAACTAAGGAATAAATGAAACCATTGCAAGGAAAGTGCTTAGAGAATATAATAGACCCATATTAAAAACCATTACGGAGGGGAAACCGCCCTCTTACTACAATGCTATTAGCACTATATATTTATAAAGATGAACAGCAATTGTTCCTTACCTGGTTCTTGGAGGCACCTCTTAAAACAAAAGCAGTACAAACATTTAAAAAATAATACTAATGCTACTTTCAATCTCTAGAGTTCTTCCTGCGGACTTATTCTAGATTAAAACTTCTTGTCCCCAAACTCAAACCAGGAGTAAAAGCAACTCAAAGGGCCTCAGCATTATACCAATACCAGATATCTTGCCAATGACAGGACTTTCCTAAGAGTGAAAATAATCAAACATTATGAAGGGCATGTCTTTCTGTTTTAAGCACAAATGTGATTAATTCTCACATCACATACTCACAAACAAAAACACGATCAATATTAGACCACCGTGCTGAGACAGAGGCAAACAACATTTGAAAAATCATCAAACTATGAATGGAAAGAAGAAACCAAGAGAAAAGAGCTGGTCTTGGTGGAAGATGAGTTTGGCCTTGGGCAATGGAAGGAAAATACTCATATCTTGGTAAACTGTCTTACCTCATTCTCTATTCAGTTTTAGACAAGAGTTTAACAAAATACAGAATTGAAATTGAAATGCTTAACACCTATGAAAATATGTTTTTAGTTTGCATCTTGAAAAATTAAACAAGAGCACTGCAAAATAATTCCATTCAAAATTGCAACTTTTATAGAAGACTCTCATGACAGAAGTTTCCATTTCATTCCTTGGTCTTAAGGTCTACAGCTTGGTATTGCCCTAGTCAGAACCACTCTCCTGAAGATACACAGGAAACAAGACATCTTCGTATTTAAAACTTAAAACTCGCCAACCTAAATATGCACATGGTGACAATCATGACAGTTCCTTAAGTTGATGAATAAAAACAGGAGTATACATCTGTTCTAATTGGCATTTCTATCTCATCCGGCTCGCTTGTGGTGCCTGATGAGCTGTGGTTTGCCAATAGATTCACATACCAAGGGTTGGGCCAGGGAGACACCGAATAACCTTCCTCTTAAAGGAATCAGAAGCACATTCAATTTGAACAAAAGTCTAGAAATACATTAACAGATTTCCTTATAAAGACCTAGCAGAAAAGCATATTGTTTCTCATTGCTTATTAGCATCAAACCATAATGACGCCTTTAATGACTGTTTTGGTGAAAGGGTCACATTGATCAGCCCACGCGCTGGCTTGCTAATTTTTTGTTTTGCCAGTGAATCAGTTGATATGGAAATGTTCTTTCATTTAAGTAGCTATATCTCAACAGTGTACTTTTAAAAAATACCAAGTATTCACACATATCATCTCTCTCTCCCCCTTTCACACATGCACACACACATACACACACTTAAATGTTCTATGTGTCTGTGTATGTATGTGTGAGAAAGATTTATTTCTGAAATGAGGGTGTGACATTGGGTTACAGATATCAAACAAGTGGTGGGATATTTGGCTCTGGAGCCAAGGGTAGAGATTCAGTATGGAGACAGAGGTATGGGAGCCATCTGTATAGAATTAACAATTGAAGATGTGTCAGTGAGTAAAATCATAAATGGAAGAGAAAGTGCCTTGGTGAGTGCCATTATTCTAAATTTTATGTTACTTTCAAATAAACAAATTGAGTTAATAATGTAGTGAGCATTCATTTTTGTTTTTACTTAGAGGGGGTGAGGCTGTTCCTTTATTTTTGGTTTTGTCTGCCCAGTATCCAATCTCATTTGAGGATCGAGTGGGATAACACCTTCCCTTTCCTGGGTGAGCACACCTGCTGGCTCCAATCTGTGCCAGTAAAAGTCAGTCCAAAGGTTTGCTGTCAGGAAAGAGCATCCGCTTTTAGCTGCGGCTGCTAAGCTGGAAGACTGTGTAAGTCTGAAGCTGTCGCTCAGTCCCATCTTTTCTGCCCCTTGGTGAAAGATTGCCCTGGGATGATGTTAACACGGAGGGAAAAAGTTCAGAGAGGTGAAGAGATGGCTTCCTGGGGGCATCATTTGGTCTGTCAGATCAAGTTGTGGTCAAAGCTGAATGACCTCTGCACTTTCCCCTTGCAGATGAAAAAATTCTAATTAATACACGTACTTGTGGAAAGAGTCAGCATCAGAATAGGAGGAAAATAAATGTGCTCTCATAGATGCATAACTGTTTAAAGAACAAAACAGCTTCTGTACAAAATGCAAGGTGTCCAGCCAGTTTTTATTGTATGGTTTTGTTTGCTTGCTTGAATATACAAGCATTAGTCTTCCCAGATCAGAGCTATAAAGACACTAACATTCAGAATTGTGGAGAAGTAACAAAAGATGTCATCTTCCCAGAGAAGCAAAGGAAACAATGAATTGGTGATCTACTCTAATGGTCCCTCGTTTCTCAAAAGGACTCGCTCTCAGTGGCCTCCATCCAGCAAGCAAATAATCACGGTTAGTTAACTTCTCCCCAAATCTTTAAGACGTACTTAAAATAAATACGAAATTTTTTCCAATTATCAATTTCTCAATTAAGACATTTCTCCATTCTCAATCTATCAATCTACATAATCTCTCAGGCAAAATTCATACACTACTTACAAAGTAAAGTAATGGATAAGAAATTTGAGCTTTTTTGGTACTTATAATATATAGTAAATGTTCAGAAGAGAAACATCATCAGCTTAGTTTCACAGGCCCTGCTACCAATTTGGAATCTTTACGAACCCAGAATAACAACTGCTATCACGCAATGAGCCTTACTGTGTGCCAGGCACCATGCTAAGTGTTTTCATCCCCATACACTAAGGATATATGGGATATCCTCATTCCATTATACAAGTATGAAAAATGATTTGGATAAATTGAGTGACTTGCCTAGGTCATAGACCAGTGATATAAGCCATATCATCATGTGCTGCATCTCAGACTGACATTCATAATCACTCTGTTATTTGCCTCTAGTGAACATGTCTACCTGAGGGACTGTGAGATGACCATCTTTCCTACTGGGACTTGATTTGCAAGGCTTTCCCCAGGTCTTAGGCAAAAGCAAACAAACAAACAAACAAGGCAAAAACAAAAACCAAACAAAAAAACAAACAAAAAACAACAAAAGAAAAGCAGGAGAAACACGGGAAGAGAAATTTAGAATGTTTTCCAAGCCCTTAAATTATTGGAGCTTAAGACATTGCAAAAAGGGAGTGATGAGCTCCGAATTCATCCCCTAAAGTACAATGTCATATCTTTACTTTAGCATGTATCATATAGTTCAAGAATTAGTTATTCCCTTGTTTCCCCCCTCCCCCCCCCCCGTAGGCTGTGAAGTCTTGGAAGATAGCCTGTACTCTATTCATCTCAGAATCCCTTGAACCTGACTAAAAAGCTCCCACAAAGAAGGAGTTTAATATACCTTCATTGACTAAGTGAACATACCCTTAAGAGATCCCTCCGTAGCATCTGCATGGCAGATACCCCTCGAACAAGGGTGAGTCAGTGAAACTTTTCCTCACCATGAGGCCCCAAGAACAGACCTCTCAGGCAGTCAAAGCTATGATACCATGTGGTTTTGAGTAAGTTGACTTATCTGCTGCAATGCCAAATGAATCAATTTTTTTTAGATTAGAGAAAACCTGTTCACTGTAGGAAACAAAAATAAAAATGAAGAATTTTTAAACTACCCATAATCTTACTAACCAGAAATAGACACAGTTAACATTTTAGTGTTTTTCCTCACAATTTTTTTCCATATATGCATACATACAATGATATATATGCTTATATAACTTATATTTTCTCCTGACATTATGAGCATTTTTAATATGTTTACAAAATAATTGGAAACAATTTTAGCAACTCCATTAATCTAACTTGTGGGTGCTTCAGAACACATTTAATCTCTCAGCAACAATAATAATCAACAAAATTTATTGAGCACCTACCTACATAGAGAGCACCAATGCTAAGCTCTGGAGTGATATGACAATGAATGTTGTAGATATGTGCCTGAAGCTTATAATTCCCCCTTGTTGAACATTTTGGTTGTTAGTGATGTTTTACTACTTTAAGAAACACTATGATGACTGTCTAAAAATCTTTCTAGAAGCTTTTTAATAATTGTAATCTAAGTCAGTAAGGAATATGTTTTTCATCAGAAGTACATACTTTCCTACATATGTGTGTGAGTTTGTGTATGTACATGTGCAGGCATATACAAGCACATATGTAAATAAGATAATGGAATGAAACTTTTATAAAATAATATTAGTCCTTTCTATATACAATGTATTCTTATTTTTCTATCCTATAATAGTCTACTCTTTTAAAATTTCTTTTTCAAAATGACTGATCTTGACCCACAACAGTTTTTTACCCCACTAATGAGTAAGGATCTGCAGTGGAAAACACTGTCTTAGAGGGCAGTGAAGCGTCATGGTTTCACTAGAGGACCTAATAAGGACTCTAGCACCAACCAAGCACAAAAGTCAGTTATTAGCTCTAGAGGAAGCATGGAGCTTCCTGAAAAAAAGCAAGACTCCAGAAAAATTTTTAGAAAGCTGCCGTTAGGAGAATTGTTACCATCAGCCAAAGTAGCCACCAGAGGCAATTGCTGTCTCTTGAAGCTGTCACAGAGAAGAGGATCAACTAAAGGGAGGAGCCCAAAGGGAGGAGTCCTTGCCAAGAAGAACGTGGCCGGGAGCCTTCGCCATCAGGATCCTCCTCTGCTGAGAGAAACTGCCAAAAGCAGCTGAGGCATCCCTGCCATGATTTGAGGTTAACAGGATAGTGGGATTTATATGCTCAGAAACCTTTAGCTTTCTTCCTCTTTATAGACCTCATCATCTTTGAAATTAGGGCAATTGTTCAGTTTCTCAACACAGGGTCACCAGGAGGAAGAATAACAATTCTCTGCCTGGAAATCCAATAGGGTTAGAGGCCCAGGAAGCCATCAAGATGCTGAGCTGTCAGCCTTTCGATTTCCTGTGGTGCAGAAAAGAGTGTAAATGGGCTGCAATTTACAATGAATGCAATGGTGAGCAGTGAGCCGATTTAACTAGTAGAAGAAGGTGCGGCAGCAGGTGGGGGAGGATTACAGGAGGAGATGGTGGGCTAAACATTTTAGGGAGAGCTAAATATTTTAGGTCTCTAAGCAAAATGATGGAGTATAGAGTTTCTAAAGTCAGAATGACCCAGAATGACCACCTGTCCTATTTTGCCTGGGACTGTCTTCATTTTAACACTGAAAGTCCTGCATCCCAGGAAACCCCTCAGTCTTGAGAACACTAGCACAGCCGGTCACCCTGAGTTTTACTCCAGTTAGTTTGCAGCTTACTGACCATGTGACCTATTTACTCAACATCTCTCATTTGCTCAGCATCTATGTGCTTCAGTTTCCTCATCTATAAAATGGAGGGAATAGTGCTTACCCATCACCAATCAAAGAGGATCATAAGTACTTTTTAGTAGTTCTATTCTTACAGGGGCTTTCCTCAGAGCCTGCCTTAACCACAGCAATGCCTAAGATAAGAAGCAGAAAGCTGACTGAGGGGTACATCTTCAGGCGGTACGAGATGCAGAGGGATTACGGTATTCCAGCGTTAGCACCCATGGCAGCCTTTTGCACTCCTGATAAATTAGGAGTGAGTTGGGCAGCACAAAAATGCCTTGCAAGCCAAGCTTTCAAAAACAAGGGAAAGACAGAAGTTTGTGAAAAGAAGAGTAAGTTTATTATAATTTTATACACGTGTCCCGAAATCTGTGACAAATGAGCACACTATCCAGCTTGTTTTGCCTTAAACACAGAATAAAAATTGTGGATAACTTCATTAGACGTCACCTGTCAAGTATAAAGAAAATCATCTCATTCCATGGGAGATATTACAGACAATTCCCATTGTCTTGCTCATGGTGGAGGTAGCTTCTTGCCTGGCTTGGACTCGGAGAGCCAGCTATTTTTATCTGAATAGTTTCACTCTCAGATTCCTTTGCTCCAACGTTAATGGCCCTAGTTTTCATTACTGAGATAGGCCGTGACAAAGCTTCTGCATGCTTGTATTTCTACTTCTTACCACAAATGTTTCTAAACCATGACTATAAAAATGATTCAAAATCAACTCAAACTTGCTAAGGTATTAAGAACATTCTCTCAAAGTCTTATGCCTCAACTTTTCAGAAGTATGGTTTGAGAAGGAACCTTCCAGCATAATATCAGAAGAAACCGTGGCTTCGATTTATGAAGGGTTAAGAGTGATGAAATGTAAGCCATTAAACAAAGACTATGGTCAGGGATGAAGTCTGAGAAGATTCAATGAAGAGAAAATGCGAACCTATCAGCCACTCTGTGGCCAAGAGATTTTCCAGACCAGTGGTGCACAACTCCTAGGAAATGAATTAGGATCTTAAACTGTACCTGAGGCAAGAAATGAAAAGACTAGAAATAACAATTTAGCACAAACACTGGAAGAACATCAAATTTAGGAAAAAATAAAACGTCATAACCAAAAACTTCCCAAGCATAATACTTCAAGTAAAGGAAATCATCTTTTGCCCTGCATCCCATGTACCAGGCACTGAATTAGCCACTCTCCTTGTAAGAATTTTACAAGATAGGTATTGGAATCCATAGTAAGTCTTCAAAGGGTAAAACACTCTTGAAGGTTACACAGGTGTTAAATGGCTATTGGGCTTTGAACCAAGTTGGTCTGTCTCCAAGGTACAGATATAATTCAAAGTTATAATCAGCTAAGATTAGCTCTTTTCAAAAATTGATTTGCATAAGACTTGTATTTATCAGGAGTTGAATATGATGATTCAAAGCTTGACTTCTTTCTGAGCTTCCAAACCGAGATCCGCCCAATGTCCCTCAGGTGCATCCTCCCACTGAGCAGTCATTCTTGGCAGATAAACCCGATTTCCCTACAGGTCATAGGCCACATCAGAATGGGGTGTCTGATCATTGCCAACTTGACAGTGAGTATCAACTTTGGGAAGGATCAGCCTGGGTTTGCATCTCTTCCCCACTAGCTGTGGGACCCAGCCAAGACACTTACCCACTCCAAGCTTTGGCTTCCTTGGCTGAAAGACGAGGATGATGGTAGCAACTACTTCTAGATGTGTTTGAAGATGAAGTTAAATGGTATTGAAATAATTAGCATAGTGCCTGGTTTTATAGGGTTGTTTTTTTTTTTTCTCGATTGGTATGTACAGTTATTTGCAGGGATCCAGAAGTCAGGTCATTGTTGAAGCAATCTACAAATACCTTCCATTGAGACAGAAATGCCCAGGATTAGCTCAGGTCGATTTAATGTCCTGGAGTTATGAGAACTACTGAGAGTGCTTGGCTTCATACAAACCAGCAATGCCCGTGGGGACCTAGCTAAAAAGATCTCTTCATGTTGGGACTTGGGCACCTGTTTAGACGAGCACTACAAGCTAATTATACCCATCTTAGTGGGCTGAGCTGGAAGAACAACACAGCAGGTGGCAAAAAGGGAGTGATGCCATATATCTTCTATCTCTCCGTGACTGGAGCCACCAGCATCCAGCATCATGCCATTTACCTTAGTATGTAGCTTGAAGAATATGCAATAATTCATCCAGGCACTGTTCTAGGGTGTGGGGATAAAGAGATGAGTAAGACAAGCAAGGACAGCTGTCCTAAGCAGCTCCCATTCCAGTTAGAGGTACAAATGAATAAAGAATCTAATTTGGGGAATATAGCCAATAATACTGTAATGACTTTCTATGGTGACAGATGATAACTACATTTATCATAGTGAGTATTTTGTAATGTAGAGAAACTTCGAGTCACTATGTTGTACTCCTAAAATTAATATAATATTGTACGTCAACTGTACTTCCAAAAATGTTTTAATATTATTTTGCATAGCAATAAAAGTTATGAAGGAAACACAATAGGACATTGGGACAGAGAGTGATGGAAGGGTCTAAAGTCATCTCAGAAGGCAGATCAGAGGGATAACAGCTGAGCTGACACCAAAATGCTTTAGAAAGTAAGTGGTGATATAAGAAGAAAGGAGAAGTAGGCATTAAAAGGCCAAATTACACAAAACCACTGCAGAAGATCCTGAAGTAACTCAGGGGTAGTTATAGGACTACAAAATAAATGCATTTAAATATATTCATAATGAACCATATCATCATTGGAAAGTTAACCATAATGATGTGTTCATTTGTGAAGTATTTTGTCCAAACATATCACTCTGTCTGCTTATATTTCCATGCAGTTCTGTTAAAGACCAAAATACTGCCCTTGAGTAAAAAGGACTTTAAATCTATAAACCTCTGTATTCTTATCTGTACAATGGCAATGACAGCCCCTCAAATTGTTCTATGAGCTTCTGGTAAGGATTAAAAGAGAAAATGTATGCAAAATGCCTAGCCCACAGTAAGTAGGTCAACAATGGTAGCCATCTACAGATCCTATGCTTCCCAATCCACCCAGAAAAAAAAAAATGACAAAATTGTGTGGCTTTGAATAGATATAGGAGAAACTCAGAGTGATGGTTTTTTAAGGTTTCTATGTGGAATTTTTTTTTTCATATTAACAAAAATAAAGAACCATTGGACCAAATAAGAAAAAAAGAAATTGGATGAACACTAGAAGGTCAGGAAAGAATGGGGAAAATAAAAAAATAGGGACATCAAGCCTCCAGAAAAAAGAATGCAAGTCCCAGAAGGATCTTGATGCTGTCTCACATCCAGGAAAAGCGCCATGTTCCTGAATCACAGAGTCTCACAGGACTTGTTCCTGAAAGATACATCAAAGGGCCTTACTAGAAAAACTAACAGGCCTGGATTCATGTTTTCTCATATACAACATTACTTTCCATCTCCTCCGGATTCAATCGATTTGGATGTTTTGTGAGCAGAAACATTATGACAGAGAATTGCACTGGTTGTTTTTCATTCATTCCACAAACATCCACCGCGCCTCTCTTCTGTTCTAGGTATCACGGAGGGCTCTGAAGTCGGGAGGGCAATGCTTCAGGATGCGAATTCCCAAATTCCCGGTAGAATGAAATCAGCGTACACAGTGCTTGTGCACAAGTTACTGAGTGCATTGTGAATTAGAAGAAATGGAATGTTAAGCCATTGCTGTAAAGTTAATAGTGAATTAGCATATTCCCTTTGGAGTGTGAAAAAGGGAGTAAGAAGCCTGGTTAATTCTCAGCCTCCCAGAGGAGTGTTGAGAAAACTAGTCAGTTATCTAACAACCTAACATTTTTCAATGCTGTTTAACATTCAACAGCTGTAAATGACAGCCAGCCTGGCTACTACTTAATAAAACTAACAGAGCACTATCGACCAAGATTTATGGTTTTAGCATCATCAAAACATGCATTTACAACAAAAATAAAAATAAAATGAAAAGAAAAAATGCTATTTGGGGCCTAGCAAATGCTTTGGTATCATCCATAATTCACATTACAAAGGCTTTAAAAACAGAGCATATCAAAAAGCAAAACACCCACTCAGTAGTAAAATCGATATAGCATATACCATTTCAATATTATGCATTACAAATACCTTAGCTTTCTTTTCCGTGGCCTTAGTGTCTGCATTTTATTTTTATTTTATTTTATTTTATTTTTTTATTTAAAAAAAAATTTTTTTTTCAACGTTTATTTTTGGGACACAGAGAGACAGAGCATGAACAGGGGAGGGGCAGAGAGAGAGGGAGACACAGAATCGGAAACAGGCTCCAGGCTCTGAGCCATCAGCCCAGAGCCCGACGTGGGGCTCGAACTCACGGACCGCAAGATCGCGACCTGGCTGAAGTCGGACGCTTAACCGACTGCGCCACCCAGGCACCCCAGTGTCTGCATTTTAAACGGTTGTATTCTCAACCTAAGTCAGAAGTATGCATTTTTTCCTTATTAGTCTTCGGTAAACACCAATTTCCCATTGTTGCCACTTATTTTGCTCAAATAAATTTAAACTCTCATCGCTACTAAAAATGTACCTGTTTGGGGAGAGAGGGAGTCTTATGGCAAAAGATGCAACAAAAAGATTCATTCTGGGCTTGAATGAGGGAGTCATTTACACAAAATCATAACAGGTAATTTCTGAAACTTTATTTATAGCTAAGTCACTTACATACAATGTAAAGACAAAAGCTGGAATTCTAAGCACCAACTACATTAGATTTAGTATATGGTATTTCAGTTGGTCTTTAATAGTGGAATAGATATTGCTATCCTCATTTTACAAATGACAAAACTGAAATGCTGAGTGGTTAAGAAAAATTTCCTAGGTCATGTAGCCAGAATTCAAATCCATGTCTGTCTGGCTCCAAAATCTATGTATATTGTACAATATCACATCACTCATATTGTCTCCGGCCCTCTTTTAATCCTCCCCACGTGAGAACACTATGGCACAAATTGAATCATGCCCCATTGTCTACAGTTTGTGTAGAATAAAGAATTGAAAGAGACTCTATAAATAATCTGATTAAACACCTGATCTCAGATAAATTTGTGGCATTTATCTTCAATGCCCAAAGGCAATAATAATACACTGAAAATTGCAATCATTTTAGTGTATCATTTTAAATGTTGAAAGGAGTATAGTGATGTTTTTAGCTCTGAATTCTTTTCATCTTAACCGCAGACAGGAACTACATTCATTCCTCTTATTTATTATTTGGATTTTTAGCAATTTAGAGGAGTCTTCATTTCAATAGCATTGAGTTTAGTTTTGTACTTCAAAAACTTCAAGGACCCATCTACCTTAGTCGGAAATCTTTGACTGCAAGTGACAGAAATACCACAGAAATTGGCATAAGCAAAACAAAACATGTAATGGCTTGCGTAACTACATAGTCCAGAGGCAGTGTGACTTTTGGCACAGCTTGGCTAAACAGGCTCTCCCCATATCTTGGCAAGATGACCACTAGTATTCCCAGGCTTATGTTCTACAAGTTTAAATAACCACAGCAGAAGGAGAAAGTCCCTTTCTTAATAGTTCCAGAAAAAGTCTCAGGATTGAAATTCATTGGATCAGTTCACTGTTGAACTAAGTGCAATGACAACAACTGAAATATGCCAAATGGCTAGACTTGGGTCACCTGTTCATCCAATGGACTCTGGACTGGGGGTAAGAGGGGGCCTCCAAAAGGAAATTGAGATAGTTTTTTAGAGAGGAAAATGGATTTTGAGCAGACAAAAATAGCAAGTATGTGCACTGCCTGATTCTCACTTTCATTGTTGTTATGCCATTGATTTTTTGTTTGTTTGTTGTTAACATAACAAACCATAGAAATTCATAAAATACTTTCCTGAGAAATACCTTCTTGTTCCCAGGACATTATGGTCAACTCAGTCTAACCAGTTCAAGAAATACTTGATATAACTTTCAAGCAATGAATGCCCAGTTACAAACACTGATATTACCAAGCTCTGAATGGTTCTCAATGTCTGTGAGCCTCTAAGTGATAGGCTCAACCATGTCCTACCTGAGGACCAAACAAGACCATTAGGCAAAACAATTTTCAGGGATATGGGTTTAACACTCTGAAATTCAGCATCAGAGTCTGGCTTTGGCTCTGTCTCCTTCCTGGCCCAGGTCATAACTCATGTATGCTTGATTAGGGAGCATTGTGAGACTTCTTGATAACAGGTCAATAGACGGACCAGAACTAAGTACTAGGGAGAGAAGGAGAGTACTAGAGAGATTGAAATAGATATCCAAGAAGGGGCAATCCAGCAAGTTAGCCCCACATCAGGGCTTTCCAGACACTGGTGTTACTTGAATCAGACAAATGGCAACCTCAAGGTTTCCTACAGTCTTTCTAACCAACCACCCAAGAGAACACTGGCAGGAGGTTCCAGGAAATGTGGACTAAGATTTAGATATAGTTCCACTTCCAATGGGGCAACAGGAATGCGACTCAGGAAGACAAGGTATTCACGGTTTCCTGGAGCCTGGATTTGCAACTGTCAACTCATTTCACACACCACCTGGTAACATACCCTTTGTCAAAGGAAAAATTCAGCAGTCTTTAAAAATGCCAACAAACACTGTGTATGTGTATTGCATGTGCTGCACACTAAACCAAGACCTTCACATACAATATAGGTAAAGAAACTGAGACCCATGAAGATAAAATAATTTATTCCAAGTCAAAGAACTAATCAGCATCAGGGCCAGAATTTGAAAGTAGGTCTCTCTGATTTAGAGAACCTGAGCCTCTCCAAGGGATTCCTGGTTCCCTGCTGCCTAGTCCTGTGACTGGGTCCTTTCTTCTTCCCAATAGTTGTGTCCAATGTCAATCACCTGTCTGCTGCTTTCCTGGGTCTCCGAATATCCTCTACTCCTGAGTTGCCTCTTATTGGGCTCAGCCTTGGGCCTCCCTGGAGCCACCTGCTCTGACTACCACTATTTTATTGAGTGAGACTCCTTATTCCATGACTTATAATATGGACCAGATTTTCTTCTAGAATTTGTAGTATCTCTACACTCTTGTATCTCCCTGTCTATCCTATTTTTCTGAAGCTAAAAAAATTACCCTTTACCAAGTTCCAAGGTGATCACTGTAATCCTCTGTTGGCTTAATGGTTTGTCAACAGAAAAAAAAAAGGTCTTGAGGTTTCCTTTGTAGTAAAAAGTTTCAACTTTACGCTTTTCATCTACAAACGTAAAGTTTGAGCGCCAGTGCAAAACGGTAAGACTGAGACCTATGTAATTTAAAAGTATATTCCGTTATTGAGAAAACATCCAAGAAGAGAGAATTGCTACAGCTACTCTGGAGAGTAGCCTGGCAACAGAAAGACATTTGATATACACATGGCCTTTCACCTCTCACTCCTGCTTCTGGGACTCTACAGAGACAAGAGCTGGGAGCCTAAGGATAAAAGCAAGGATGTTTGTTACAGTACTGGGTAAGCAGGAAAAAACTTACAACAACCTACATAGGGGAAGAGTTGAATAAATCACATCACATTTAAGCTAAGAATGCAGCCCTTTAAAAGAAATTAGTTATATCAGTAACTATTAGGCTACAGAAATGGCTGGTTCCTTAGGCCAGCCCAAACCTGCAATCATCATACACATCCACTGACCAGTAGACAGAAGCCATGGGCCATCCTTGTATGTTCTTTGCCTGATCTCGCCCTGACCAAACTCTACCCAGCTCTAAATTCCTGGCCCATCCCTTCCTTTGATTGTATCCTTGGCCCTTTGCCCTCTGGTACGTGGTCATCTTAACATTGAACTCTCAGTGCTCTCCAACAAACTCTGAATGTAGCCCTTCAAAAGAATGACTTCTGTCTATAGACATTGAGCTACAGCAAAGTCAAGGATATTGTAGAGAAGTTTTATTAGACAATCTCATCTTGGGAAAAATACACAATGACCACAGATATAGATATAGCTATAGATATAAACAGTTATATTTAGGTATTTGTATGAGCTTGAAAAAGTTGTTGGAAAAAATTTTTTGTTTGTATCAGGTTGTTTGCACTGACAATCTCCAATGGTGAGGATGGGAGTGGAAACATCCTGAAGGTATATCACTGTGTTTTCTAAAAATTTAGAAATGTTTGGGGCACCTGGATGTCTCAGTTGGTTAAGTGTCGGACTTCGGCTCGGTCATGATCTCACAGTTCATGGGTTCAAGCCCTGTGTCAGGCTTTGTGCTGACAGCTCAGAGCCTGGAGCCTGCTTCAGATTCTGTGTCTCTCTCTCTGCCTCTCCCCCACTCATTCTCTGTCTCTGTCCCTCTCTCTTTCAAAAATAAATAAATCACTAAAAATATTTTTTTAATAAATCAAACTTAGAAACCTTTGTCTTAAAAATTAAGTAATTACATATAATTAATATGATGATTTTGGAAGAGGACTTTAATAACAAATTTTTAAAGGAAAAAGATATATATATGTTTGTTTTTACACACACACACACACACACACACACACACACACACACACACACTTATGATGGAAAGGAGCCATAATGAAAAACACCTGCTAGTACAACTTCAGGGATACGGTTCACCTGTGTTAATGCCATCCTCCTCCCACCTCCCAGAGGCCAAGTCAAGAATACAACATGCATGGTGCTCTCTGGAGTTAGACAGTATAGCAGCCCTAGTCATTTTAGGTAAAAGGAAGGGCATGGGAAAGCATGGAGAGGTCTGGCACACCTGAAGGGGAAAGAGAAAGGTAAGGCTGTAGAGGACAGTACAAACTACTGAGCTTGGATTTTGCTAGCAGATTTCAACATGTTTTTCTGCAAAAGAGACATGGCAGATAACATTTTTGTTCACAACACACACCTATAGATACACCACAGTTTGTTGAAGCCCAGCACTGTAATAATTCATAATCGTGTTTTGTAATAGCTATCAGCACATTAGGAAATGTAGTAGTTCACACAGGATTTCAGCAACCCAAGACTCACCTCAGATTATATGTAATTTCCCAAGACCTACTTGTAACACTGTACCTTTCACTTCTGCTCAAGAAAACACCCCCAAATGCAACAGAAACAAAGTGTAAATTAGAGAGTCAATCTGCTCTAATTCATATTGAAAAAAAAATGTTGCATAAACTCCAGCACTTTATTATAAGCAATAAATTACATGACACATACCTACATGTGAGTGCACACACCTAGTTGGTTGCAACATGCCAAAATGTTGTGACTCTACATTGGAGAGCATTACAACAAGTAGCGGGGTTCTGAGAAGAAACCTAAGCGTGGTTTAGAAAATCCCTTTTAACAATAGTGAAGAGAACAACATATATGCTGCCCCAGTCCCAGACAACACTCCAACCACTGTCTGTTTGCACACCCATTGACGAAAGACATGACCCATGGACCATTCCTGCATGTCCCTCACGTGATCTCACCCTGACCTAGCTCTACCCAACTCCAAATTCTTCACTATCCCCCAGCTTTAAACAGATCTTTGGCCCTTTGGCCTTAGTATATGGACATTCCAATACTGATCTCTCCACATTCCCCAATGGACTCAGATTTCAACATGCCTATTTATTTCCTCCACTTCTAGACCACCTTTGGCAGGTGAGTCTGTCTCCACCACTACGCCTTGATGCAAATCCCAACTGGGCCAGCCCCAGTCCCTCCCAAAGTAAGTAGCTGGAAATAATAAGTTAGCAAAATGGAAACTGTAGGCAAACAAGACAAAACTGATAAGAGCAAAATTCCGAGAATTCCAACCATAGATGATGAGGAATGAACTAAACTTGGAAATGTAACACTACACAAGAAAAAGCTAAGATGACAATGACTGATTCTGTGCTAAGAAATGAACTGTGAAAAGTTCAGTGAAATGCTAACTCAGGCAGATATATACCACACAGACACACACACACACACACGATAAATAACATAAAATAAACTTGTAGTATTAACTCCAATCCCTCCACACTTGCAACTTATTGGGGAAAAAATCTTTTAGCCATGCACACTTTTCAAATACGGATTCTGATATACTCTTATCTTACTTGCCTCCATTAGAAGGAACAATTTCTGATTTGGGGGCTTTTACGGTCATTGTAGAAATTCTCTCATGCATGCAATTGCTCAAGTCAAAACTCTAAGCACAGTGTCTTAGGGGTCCCAAATCAACCCCTATATATTATAGGGCCATTTTTTTTCTTTTATCTCAAACTGTATCCTAAAAAGCATCGTAACTTGATGGGTATTATGCTTGGTGGCAATAAAGACACCAGTATCTTACTTGCAGGCTGCTTCCCATTTTTATAGGACCCTCCTGGTCTCTGTTTACATTTATGTTATTTGCTTGGCTCCTGTGTACATTTCAGTTTACTGTCTCCTATATTTTCATAGCTTTACCTATATATCTTTCTATCTGCTACTACTCAGTTCTAGACAATATGGGATTTAAAGTGGCCTCACTCTCCTCCAGTATTCATGCTCCAAAGTTGTCTGCTGCTGCTGCTGCTGCTGCTGCCTGTTATCTTGAGTCTTTCCCCTCACCCTGTCTTTCCTCCCTCTGCATTTCTCCTCCCTTATTCCTTCTCACAGCTTCCCCGAGGACTGTAAATAATTCAGACCAGGGACTGCCTGAAAAGCACCCCACAGTACCAAAGCCATGACACCACCTCACTTGCTGGCTTAAACTGTTAGGTACCAGCCTGGGTCCTGGGCTGAATGAAACTACTTTTCAAAGAGGCCAAGTCACTACAGCATTTGAAAAGTCTTTCTCCCAGCTCAGTCTGATTGTAAATCATATGACTGCACAGGATTAGACACATTTCCAATCAGGCATCTAACCTCACTGTATCACAAACAAACCATCAGCATCACAAATGGCTTATATTACTTATCTTCATATATAACCCATTTTCTTTTTAATTCCCAATGTTTTACATCTTTCTACCTAAGGAAAAGAAAATGTAAGGGCACTAAAATTTTCAGTTTGTGCCAGGGTGGAATGGAGACTGTTCTATGGCAATTACCTTACTCTCCCAGTAAAACATGTAATAATCGTAAAAATCAAAATTAATAAACTGTAGTTGCAAACCTAATGACTAGTCACCAGCACATTAATTTTCCTATATGCCAAACTAGCCATGTTGTTATTTGTTGGTAACACTGAATTAAATGGGCTGCATTAAGATGACCATCTGCTCTGTTTGATTTGATAAGTGGAATTAAGACAAGAAGCAGCCAGCTTATAGTCAGTACGACTTAAACTTATGTAACAGAAGGTAAATGATCTTTCATTTGAGGGACTGAACAGAATGTTCTCCAAGGATATAACTTAAATTAACACTTGTTCCCACAACGATTTAAAGTGGATTTTTCATTTGGATAGTTTGTCTCCAATGGGCATAATGAAAGTTGAATATTCACACTTTTGTGACCTGTACACTCAATTGTTGCATTTTACCACCCTTTCATGCTTCATCTGTGATAAGAAGCAACAAACATTATATAAGATTTTCAAGGCCAATTAGGTTATTCAATAATTATTCTTACTTTCTGTTCTGTGTAGGCTCTTGATGGCCTCTTGTCTAGAGAGCTTCCCATTGATTATGGTATTAGAGAACTCTTTCTTTCATGGCAGGAGTGAGGCTAGCCCCAGTTTTTTACATGGATGGCCATCCTTCCACAAGCTCTTTAAATAGATTGTCAGTAGTCATTCTGGCAGAAGTGGAACTTAAAAGCACTAGGAACTAACTGGAAATAGCCGCTTTGCTGAACCAAACAATATAGAGCTCTCAGAATCAAAACAACACCGGACAAGACATGGTGTTCTTCATAATACATTGTTCCATGAGACCCGACAAATTCTTAGAAGCTTTATGTATGTGCACACAGATTTTCACTATTCACATGGCTTTATTTCTTAACTAGATATCATTTTTCTAGAGCTTTAAAAATGTCTTATGGGTAATTCCGTATTATTGCCTGCAAGAGTAATCAAATTATTTTTATCACTTCTTCCAGGTCATTAGGAAGGACATCCAGTGTAAGTGGCCTCATAATAATAATCCCACTAGCATTCTCCTAGACAACCTCTTGCTCTCTCAAAGCACAACAGGACCATCTTTCATTATGTTTTATGTTCCTTACCCCCCACCCCCACCCCAATCCATTCTCCACATGGCAGTTCAGAACAATCTTTTAAAAACATGTCATTCCTCAGCTTAAAACTCTTTATGGGCCTCCCATTATATTTAAGAGAAAGCCCAAAATCGTTAACTTTCTGAAAGCCCCTCCCTGAGCTTCTCCTTACCTAACTCTCCAGACTCACATTCTGCCAGTTCCTCTCTCATTTAATAGTCTAGACACCCGGGCCCCCTTTTAGTTTTTAAAACATGCCACAGTCCACTTCACCTGAGGGTCTTTACGTACACATGGGGAAAGGAGATCGGATCCTAAAGCTTAAGCTTTATTAGCAGCACATTTACTTCCTCCCCTTCGCCCTGAATTTCTCCATCACAGGTAACACAGTTGAGGTAATTGTTTGCTGACTCTCTCCCCAATCTGACTGTGAACTCCATGAGGGCTGGTCTGTGTTTATCATCTTTCCCACAATAACCTCTTGTACAGATCCCAGGCACTCAACAAATATTTGTGGAATAAGTAAGTGAATAAGTATTTTCATAATGAGCTTATATCTGCATCATTTAGTATTTTCCTGTAGATTTTTTTTTTTAAGACAAAGAAAACACTGTCTCGGTAACAGTAATGATGAAAGCTCTACTTCAGAAAAACACAGCTCTTTCTCCTTTCCAATCATCTCAGTAGAAAGTGCCCGCCAAACGGACAATCTAGAGAGAATATGTTTATGAACCAAACCCGGGTGATATTGGCCACATCCTAAGGGAACTGTCTGGTTCTTCCAGGCACATGCCTACATATATGACAGATTCCATTATCTCCTCTTTCACTTCTCATGAGGTTATGAAGGACATAACAGTTTGTACAGTCTTTGAGCATAAACGTACTACTGAGTAAAACAGAACTGCATCCGTTGATGAACCAGTAAATATTTACCAAGCAGCTGGTTACAGGGATAGAAGGGGTGTGAGACCAGCAGCGTTTGCAGGTTTATGAGATATAAATACCCCTGCCCTGGCCAATTCCAAAGTAACTGTGTTCAATAACTGGATTGCAAAACTCCTGAAAATTTAACAATTGGTTCTTACAAGCCCAGATGAGCATCTCTAGCACACCACTGGCTGTGTCATTCCACAAAATTATCCACATGCAACTGTTATGGGATACAGAGTAAATTAAATTCGCATTCAAAAGATACGCTCTGTGCAACATAACGTGGAAGAAAAGAAAAATAACTTGCAGGTACAAAGACTGTATTCTGTCACTTTATTATAATAAAGGTTATTTTGCAGTCACTTGATTTCTTCATTCCATTCCTGTCCAGAGTTCGCCCCAAGGCAATTTCACAGCCTAGACCCCATGAGTTTCACTTTGTTCTAAACTTTTAAGTAGTCAGATTGCAAGTGTTAAATATCACAGCAACACTTTCCTCCTAGTTACCGGGAACAACAATAACTTAGCATTCTCTATCCCCTCCCCCTGCCTTACTGTCTCGCTATAATTCATTCATTATGGGGTATACAGGAGTGCTTACCATGAACCACTTACTGGGCAGATGGGCTCTGGTATTCAGACAGACACAGCCCGGGCTTTAAGTCACTCATAGCCTGATAAGGAGATGGGCAAGGACAATCCGAGGCAGAAAGTCCGAGGACACAGGCAACCACAGGGGCCGGGAGGATACACAGAAAGTGTGTGTAACACCCCCAACACTGAAGATGCCTACAGTGAGGCTGGACTTGAAAGATAAACAGGAATGGACTGTGGAAGAAATGAGGGGAGAAACATTCAAGTATAAAACTGTGTGTGGGAAGGTGCAATTGTGAATGCTGTAACTAAAGCACAGATTGAAAGGAGGGTGAGAGGAATCCCAAGGCTGCAGACTGACGGTGGCATGCGTGGGGCTCCATAAAAATCCTCCTGTGCCATATAAAGGAGCTTGACTTTTATATTAAAGACAATGTATCACAGAGCACTGATGGCTACTAAGTAGTGGGACTTTAGAAAGATTATTTAGATTATTAGAAAGATGCTTTAGAAAGATTATTCAGGGAGGACACTGGTTTGGAGGGGGGGGAGAAGTAGGGGGAGAGACCACCTGCTGGGTGGTAGCCCTAACCACCTCTACCTTCTCCATTGTTCTCCCCTGAGTTCTCTGTTACCTAATTCTCTGCAGCTCCCAAGTCACTTCTTTATATATTGAAACATGGTGCCACTCTGTTGTCTCCTTTGGTCCCTAAATCTGTCAGGCCTAAAAAATTATTCTCTTAAAAACATTATTCAACAGGAATCAGAGGGAGGAGCCAAGATAACGGAACAGCATGGCAGTTTTTTGTGTGTCTCGCATCCATGAAATACAGCCAGACCAACACTAAACCATCCTGCACACCTAGAAAACTGATTTGAGGATTAACACAATCTGCACAACCTGAACCACAGAATTCAGCAGGTACACGGCGCGGAAAGGTGAACTGGGGGAGAGAGAAGAACCTCAGAGGGCAGGGAGCTCTTTTTGTTTGCAGAGAGAAGATAGAGACAGGGCGGGGAGGGGGAGGAGAATAAGGGAAAAGCACCCCCCTCCCCCGCCAAAAGCAGCTGGAGACAAAGTGGAAAAGTGGGAACAGCCGCAGGGACTGAACTAAAACGGGAGAAAGGGGAGGGCTTAAATTCCATTAAGACTCTATACAGGGGGAGCACAGAGTCTGAAACGCCGCAGCTCGATACCTGGCGGTGCTCTGGTGAGAAGGGCGAATCCCCAAGAACAGAGACGAGATCCATTGTCCTCGGGCCACACGGGGAGTGGCGGTTCCCCTGCTGGGAGGCCATCTGGTAGAGGCTGTGTGGCCCCCCACAGGCAAAGACCTCAGCAGACCCCAGAGAGCAACCACATTCACTGGTGCCGGAACAAGGTCGTTGGGGATGAAGCCTGGTGCCAGATGTGTGTTGTGATTTTCCATAATCCCTGAAATGCTGCTGCTACATCATCACATGAACTTTCTCTGGGACGGGCTGGCACCTGGCCACAGTCTCTGAGCATTGGCAGTGGCACGGTCCCGCAAATGTTCCTGGGTGTGGCCAGCACCCGGCCATTGCTCGATGAGACCCTCCTGCAGAGGGACAGAACAGGTCAAAGCCGCAGTCCCTCAGAAGTCCCTCAGAAGTGAGGGGTCGGGAAACACAGCCCCATTGGAGATAAAACTCAGGAGGGAGGTGCCGCCTGGCAGCCTGATGGCTCGGTCACAGACAGTGTAGAAGCAGGGAATGGACACAAGCCGGAGACAAAGGAGAGGTGCTTGGTTTCCTGTCACGGAAAGCACAGAGTTCCAATACTAGAGACCAGTAGCTGGGCGACGCCATTTTCACCGCTCCGGCACATGCGCATACACCTACAAGCGCCGCAAGAATCCACCCCAGTAAGCTAAGCAGCGCCATCTAGTGGAGAACGGAGTCATTACACTAAGCCCCGCCCAACTGGGCCAACCTCGCTCTTCAGGAACACAAATCTCTCTGCCTGCTTAGTTTACGGATTATAATGTGCTTCATAGTTTGATTTCTAGGGGAAAACGAAGTAATTTCAATCGTATTTCAGTCTGTTTGCTGGTCCATCTATTTAATTTTCTTTTGTTTCTCTTTTCTGTTTTTTTTTTCTTGAATACAGAAAGAAAAAACAATTATTTTTATTTTTAATTTTTATTAAAAATATTTTTCTTTAGTTTTTCTCTACTATATTTTTACTTTTGTGTAAATTTTTTCAAATTCTATTTTACTTCCATCATTTCATTTTATTCTATTCCAGTGTATTCATTTTTTCAAATTTTCAAATGATTTCTTTTTTTTTTTCTCTTTCCCCTTCTTTCTCTAATCTATCAAGCCCCTTTCAACACCCAGACAAAAAAACACACCTAGGATCTAGCATCATTTATTTGATTGTGTGTGTGTGTGTGTTCTTTTTAATTTTTTTATTTTAATTTTTCTTATTTTAATTTTTTTACCTCATTAATTCTTTTTCTCCCTTCAAAATGATGAAACAAAGGAATTCACCCCAAAACAAAAAGCAGGAAGAAACGACAGCCAGGGACTTAATCAACACAGATACAAGCAAGATGTCTGAACCAGAATTTAGAATCATGATAATAAGAATACTATCTGGAGTCAAAAATAGATTCGAATCCTTTCTGTGGAGATAAAAGAAGTAAAAGCCAGTCAGGATGAAATAAAAAATGATGTAACTGAGCTACAATCTTCAATGGATGCCACAGCAGCAAGGATGGATGAGGCAGAGCAGAGAATCAGCAATACAGAGGACAAGCTTATGGAGAATAATGAAACAGAAAAAAAGAAGGAGACTTAGGCAAAAGAGCATGATTTAAGAATTAGAGAAATCAGTGACTCATTAAAAAGGAATAACATCAGAATCATAGGGGTCCCAGAAGATGGAGAGAAAAAGTGGTAGAAGGGTTATGTGAGCAAATCATAGCAGAAAACTTTCCTAACCCGGGGAAAGACACAGACATCAAAACCCAGGAAGAACAGAGGACTCCCATTAGATTCAACAAAAACCGACCATCAACAAGACATATCATAGTCAAATTCACAAAATACTCAGGCAAGGAAAGAATCATAAAAGCAGCAAGGGACAAAAAGTCCTTAACCTACAAGGGAAGACAGGTCAGGTTTGCAGCAGACCTATCCACAGAAATTTGACAAGCCAGAAAGGAGTGGCAAGATATAGTCAATGTGCTGAATCAGAAAAATATGCAGCCAAGAATTCTTTATCCAGCAAGGCTGGCATTCAAAACAGAAGGAGAGGTTAAAAGTTTCCCAGACAAACAAAATTAAAGAAGTTTGTGACCACTAAACTAACCCTGCAAGAAATTTTAAGGGGGACTCTCTGAGGGGAGCTAAGATGAAAAAAAAAAAAATAAATAAAGACCAAAAGCAACAAAGACTAGAAAGAATCAGAGAACACCACCAGAAACTCTAATTCTACAAGCAACATAATGGCAATAAATTAATATCTTCCAGTACTCACTCTAAACGTCAATGGACTCAATGCTCAATCAAAAGACATAGGGTAACAGAATGGATAAGAAAACAACATCCATCCATATGTTGTTTACAAGAGACCCACTTTAGACCTAAAGACGCCTTCAGATTGAAAGTAATGGGATGGAGAACCATCTATCATGCTAATTGTCGCCAAAAGAAAGCCAGAGTAGCCATACTTATATCAGACAACATAGAGTTTAAAATAAAGACTGTAACAAGAGATGGAGAAGGGCATTATATCAAATTAAGGGGTCTATCCACCAAGAAGATCTAACAATTGTAAACATTTATGTGTCAAATGTGGAAGCACCCAAATATATAAATCAATTAATCACAAACATAAAGAAACTCATTGATAATATTCAACAGGCATCAGCATTTTGCATCATAAACTTCAGAGTGGTAAAGGTACAAGCTTAACAGAGTAAGACGATCAGAAGCTCGGCATAAACTGAAGACTTCCCAAAAAAGTATCATAGCTGTCCTGGTCATCTATTCCTAGATCACGAACCACCCCAGTTTTAGTGATGCCAAATTATACCAGTCATCTTCATTTTATCTCTCGTGGTTCTGAGGGTTGACTACATTCAGCTACCTCACTGTAGTTCCAGTCTGTCATACAGTTGTAGTCAGTGGCTGAGGGTAGTGACACTCCAGAAGCCTCCTCACTCATGTCTGGTGGCCATTGCTGACTGTTGGTTGGGATCTCAATAGGGGCTATCAACTAGGTCTTTGAACATGGTGCTGAATTCCAAAGGGAGTGTTCCAAGAGAGAAACTCGGGCCTGTTCTAACCTCTTAGTTATTCACATAGTATCCCTTCTACTACACTATATTGTTTAGAAGTGAGCCCCTATAGCCACTCTGTATGCAAGGACAAAGGAATTAGAGTCCACCTCTTGATGGGAGAAGTGTCAAAGAATTTTCAGACAAGTTTTAAAACTCTTACAGTCACTTTAGTGGTTTTGACCAATGCAAGGGATATTCCATTTTCATTTTGGTGCACCAAGCAGAAAGTGACAAAATATAACCATAACCAACAATTTCTAGAATACGTTCAAAAGGAGCAAAAACCTCTTACACATTTTCTCTTATAGACATTCAGGTCTTAAGAGATTTGACTAAAAGATGAAAACATAAGCAAAAGCTGAAACTAGGTCAGAAGGGTTCCTTTCAAGAAACAAATATGTAAAGGGCAATAAGAAGAGAATCCAAGACTGCTCCCTTAGCACTATGGAAAAAGGGCTAATTCAATGTCCATAGTGGGAAGAATCTGAAGACTGGCAGCAAAAACCTCTCGCTTTGAAGTATATACATATGTATAGCACGTTGTACGTAGTTGTCAATGTAGACTGTGGGTTACAGAATTCTCAAAAAATTCTTTTTATTATCTCACAAAGGTGATAAATAATGCCTCCAGCTACCAGATATACAGTTACCTGGGACCCAGAGTGGACAACACTAGGGAAGAAACTTCCCTAACAGAATTTTCTCTTAAGAAGATTTGTTTCTGTCCAGGTGTGATATACTTTACACATCTACCTTATATGATAGGGACTATTTGAAATTCACACAGCTTGCAAGTAGGTTAGGCTAATGTAATTTACAGTACCTAAACACCAATAGTTTTGTTTTATTTTGTTTTTAATTCTCAATACAAGAGCAAAAGAAAAAGTGAACACACCAGTTATAAATGTTAAGAGAAAGCTGGAGGGAGCTGTTCTTTCTACCTGGTTTTGACAGGACTATTGAGAGATAAGAAAAAGCACTTCTACTCTTACCCCTCTATAGATTGCCCAATTTCTCAGTCTATTCTTCAAATAAGGCAATCTGGGTTAAAAGAATGGAATCTGAAATCAGAACTATTCTCCAAATGCAGCAAAACTTAGTAACCTATGTGTATTGACCTGGTAATGATCATTTTGATAAATGGTTCTCATATTTTAAAGCTCATAAGAATCACCTATGGGGGGTTATTAAAAATGCAGATTCCTGTGTACCATCACAGAGATTCTGATTCAGCAGTAAGTTTGAGGTGAGAATTAAATTTTATTTGAGTGCCCGTTGTGTGCCTGTTCCAGGTGCCAATTATTCTAGATACAAGGGATACAACTATGAACAAGAAAAGTCTTTGCTCTTATGGAGCTGACATTCTAGACAGGGAGGCAGACAATAAACGAATAAATATATGATACAATTTCAGGCAATGAAGTGTTATTAAAGGAAAATAAGCATTCTAAGTAGGTTTGGAGTACTGCATGATATTTATTGTAAATGGATGTGTTTTTATTGTTTATTGTAAATGTAACACATCTAGTGATAAAACACCATATGTATAAGATAGAAGGTGGAAGTCCCTTGAGAGATAAAAATGACTAAATTTTTCTCTCTCTCTCTTTTTTTTTTTTTTTTGGTGCTACTTCTTGAGAAGAAAATGATAGGAAATATTTGAATATAATGATGCAGAGATCCTAAGATTTATTTGTTCATTTAACAAATATTTATTGAACATCCATATATGTCAGGCACTGTTCTAGGAGCTAGGGATGAAGCAGGAAGGGAGATAAAGACACTGCTGTCTCACAGTTACAGTCTTTCTAGTGAGATAGAAAGGCAAATATGAAATAAATAATATAATTTCAGATTGTGATCAATGCTATAAGGGAAGATTAAGCAGGCATAGAATAATGTGCAAGTTTGGGTTTGAGGCGTGGTGAGCTATAAATGGAACCAAGCGTGAAAAGATTTCTAAGTGAAATCTTACCTACCTTATAAGATGAGGAATATTTGAAATTCACACCACTTGCAAGGAGGTTGGATAATGGAACTTACAAACCCAACAGTGTCAGCTGCCCTTGTCTTTCTCACCCCAGCAGAAGGTCTTGTCCTTGGCAGTTGAAGAAAACTGGAAAGACACCTGGTTGAGGGGAAAGTTTTGAATGGCAGCAGTGGAAAAGCTGACTAAGAATCAGGATAGGAATTAAGAGATTGCTAACTAGCAGAAAAGTTCTGGAAAGCATCTCCAACCCAAAGACTTTGGTCCAAGCTCCTGCCCCCTCTCTGAACTATTCCTACCTCATCTCCCCACAGCCTTCATCCCATCCTCTGCCCTCAACTGGACGATGTGTCTTAGTGTGGGTCCTCTTCTGACCCAGGAGGCTGATTTCCCCCTGAGCTCCTCCAGTATGGAAACCCATGGCTGTCAACTCTGGGGAAATTTTCAAAAATAATTCTTTGATAGTTGCCTCCCTTCCATTTAATACTATTTTTCACTGTGAAATGTAATATCAATTTAAAAACCATAGGTTTATAGTGTAAAATATATTTTATAAGTAATCATCTCTGTGTCCACTACTTAGGTGAAGAACTAGAACACCAGCAGCATGTTAAGCCTGGGAAGACTAATCGGATAGCATAATCAGGGAAGGCTTCTCTGAGAGATAACATTGGATGAGAGACCTGATTTAAACTTGAAGATCTGGGAAGGATGGCATTCCAGACAAAAAGAAGAGTAGAGGTAAAGTCTCTGAAATAGGAAAAATCTTGACATGTTTCAAGAACCATAAGAAAGCCAGAAGACTAGAGCAAAGTGAATGAGAAGTATGGTTGAAGATAGGCTCAGATATAAGTACAGACAGATCATGGGGCATCACAGACCATGGTAGGAGTTTAAATTTTATTTATTTTAAATATAATGGAAACAATTGGAAGATTCTGAGTAGAAGATTATTATCTGATATGATATACCTTTTGAAATTATCATTTAAAGCATTATGTGGGAAATTGACAGAAGATACAATGAGGAAGTGAAGAGACCAGTCTGGAAGCTATTTCAATAGTCTAGACAGGAGATGGTGGTGGCTAGGGTGGGAGTGTTGTAGATGAAAAGTGATTAGATAAACCAGTAGGACTTGCTGTTAGGTTGGCTATAGGGTATGTAAAAAGAGAGAGAGAGAGAGAGAGAGAGAGAGAGAGAGAGAGAGAGAGAGAAAGGTCAAGATGACTCTAAGGTTTTCAACCCGCGCAATTAAATGCTTAGTGGTACCATTGACTGAATCAGGGTACCCTTGGGAAGGAGCAGATTTAAAAGGAGACATAGACAGAAAAGTTAAGTTTGAAGTGTGTATTAGATATTCAGGTGGAAATGTTGAGGCAATCAAATATTAAAGATTGGCATTCAGGGAAATGATCAAAGGGACTCAATAGTGAAAATGTTCACCCAGGAAGTGAGAATCCATTAAGATAGCAGAGAAACAAGCCCTATGGTCCTCCACAATTTATAAATGGGGAAAACAGGGGAAAACAAAGAAAAATAAGCCACTGCAATAGGAGAAAAAACAAGTCAGCATGTTGTCTCTGAAAACAGTGAAGGAAGATTTTCAAGACTAAGAAAGTGATCCACCAGGGTGAAAGGCTGCTGGGAAGGTAAGAATTGACTGCTGGGTTCGACAAGACTGAGGCTGTTAGTAACTTTAGTAATCCTAAAAAGATCAGTTTCTTGGAGAAGTGGCGGGGAAAAGACCTGAGTACAGTTAACTAGGGAAAGAATGAGAAGAGAAAGTATAGAGAGTTTTTCAAGGGGTTTTGCTAAAAGGGGAGCAGAGACACAGGTCAGTAGTTACATGGGAATAAGGAGTCTAGAGAATTATTGTAAGTCTTGCGATAATACAGAATGTTTGCATGCTCAAGGGCATGGTCCAGCAGACAGACAGAGTTTGATGATTCAGGAGATTTAAGGATAATTGTGAGGCATAGTCCTTGGGTGGGTTAGAAGGGACAAGACCAAGTACACAAGTGGAAGAATTGCCTTACATGGTAACAAGGACAGTTCATCTATCATAGCAGGAGGAAAGGCCCAGGAATACAGGTTTTTCATGACCCTATGTAATTCTTTTTTTCTTTTTTAAGTTTATTTTTTAAAAAAATTTTAATGTTTATTTATTTTTGAGAGAGACAGAGAGGGTGTGAGTGGGGTAGGGCAGAGAGAGGAGACACAGAATTTGAAACAGGCTCCAGGCTCTGAAATGTCTGTACAGAGCCCAATGTGGAGCTTGAACCCACGAACTGTGAGATCATGACCTGAGCCGAAGTCAGACACTTAACCAACAGACACTTAACCAACTGAGCCACCCAGGCACCCCATACCTTTATTTGTTTTTGAGAGAGGCAGAGAGAGCACAAGCGGGGAGAGGGGCAGAGACAGAGGGAGACACAGAATCCAAAGCAGGCTCCAGGCTCTGAGCGGTCAGCAAAGAGCCTGACGTGGGGCTCGAACTCATGAACCATGAGATCATGACCTGAGCCGAAGTCAGACATTTAACTGCCTGAGCCACCCAGGTGCCCCGTGACCTTACCTAATTCTGATGTGGGTGGGCCCCAACCACATTTTGAGAAATACTAATTTAGATAAGCAAGGAAGGAAATAAAATAGATTCATTCGTGTGCCAACATGAGATGAGGAGGGAGAAGGCGATGTGAAGAAGAGAGCAGGACTCCACAAAGGGCTGCTCCACTTTAGGGCCACCTGGACTATTGGCATCACCCCTAAAATGAAGATACAACTCAGAAGCAGGAATGAGGTTTTGCTCCCACCACTCAAATTCTATAGAGAGCACATTCCAGCCCTCTGCCCACCGTCATCTGTTCCTAGAGCAGTGCCAAATCCTTTCCCATCTGCTCCAGACCTGCAATGCTTAACATTCTTGTGGTCACCAATTGAACTGAAGATCTGATAAAAGTTTTAACCCTTCTTTCCAGAAAAAAAGTTACACAGTCACTAAAGCTCTTGTTTGCAAGTCACAGGCCACTTGGATTAAGCAAAAATAATTTATGAAAATATATGGGGGAGTTTACAAATACAAAGGGGAAGCTGATAAATTGACTGGAGAAATAAGAATCAAGCAACTCTAAAGGGTCCTAGTTATAGGAATTGCTTGGGGCACCTCTGCAAGAATGGATAAGCTCTAAAGGATTTCAGTCTTGTATTACTCTAAAAGTGACTATTTAGTAAGCTTAACATGGGTCATATGCCTAGGCTAGGGCTGCAGATGTATTGGGCACCTTCCTTAATAGCCTACCAGAGTATATCCAATGAGGAAGAACTTATATTCCAAAAAACAATCAGTGTATGCTATTATTAATGTGGGATACAGCGTTCTAGAGTACCACAAAAACCCCTAATGTTTCAGCCACACATAAATACAAAATTTTGCATATAATTTTGAAAGGTTCACAGACCCTCTGAAACCCATATATGTATCTTCTGCGATTCTTGCACCCACCCAGTAGGGAACCCCTAGTATCAACATAACTAATGTATATTCTTGGTTATCACCTCACTAAATGCTTAGGTTATTCTGGAAGAAGGAAAGAAAGTGATGACTTCCCTTTCCAATAACCTCCTACTCCTCCCAGTCTCAAGAGGTTGGGTTCTCCATACTCTCCTGAAGGAGAAAGATCACATTTAACTGGTGGCAAGATGTTATTATAGCATCACGTGATACAGGAAAAGAGCTCAAGCACTGACAAAGGAGGATCTGGATTTGAATCTTGCTCCTATGAATTACAGACCAAGAGAACCTCAGCTTGAGACCCTCCTTGAGTGTTAGGTCTTTGTCTTTAAATTTCCTTCAAAAGGTTTTGTGAGGCTCATTAAATACCTCAGATCACATTTTATAATCTGTAAAGTTATGAACAAGTTTAGGATATAATCTATATGGAGCATCTGGGTGGCTTAGCCGGTTAAGCATTCAACTCTTGGTTTTGGCTCAGGTCATGATCTCATGGTTTGGGGGTTTGAGCCCCCCATCAGGCTCTGTACTGACAGCACAGAGCCTGCTTGGGATTCTCTCTCTCCTTCTCTCTCTGCCCCTCCTGAAGTCTCTCTCTCTCTCTCAAATAAATATCAAAAATAAAATAAAATAAATAAATAAATAAATAAATACTTTAAAAAATAAAAAATAATAATCATATAGATATATATCAATAGATGATAGAGATAGAGAGTACTTCATTGGTTGTCAAGCCTGATTAATAATAGAAACATCTGGGAATTTTTTTAAATTCAAATTCTCAGCTTCCTTCCTAGATCTATTAAATCAAAATCTTCAGGAGTGGGGATATATATCCATGCGTATGTGAAAAGCTTCTTGCTTATTCTGAAGTTATCTAGATCTGGGATCCCACATATTTCGGATCAGAATTATTCATAGTGCTTTCCTATGTGTTGATGATTCTAAGAAAAATGTCAATATTACTTACTACTTGTGAGACCATCTAGACTTTGGATAAAAAAATACACAATTAACTTATTTCACACCATAACATATAGCCAATTGTATACAGCCAGAGAATCCAACAACCTTACTGAGTAAGTGCCAGTGTAGCAATAACTTACTTAGAACAAATTCTGCTCTCATTTATATGCTAAGAACCATTAAAGTACGATTTTACAGCTTGTGATCATTTTACGCACCATCGATTTATGAGTATGGCTGTTTCCACAGTTTCAAAACTTTGCAGAGAATCTATAGCTTCCTGCCATCTTTTAATATGGAGATGATGTAATGATTTCCTCAGATGGGGGAAAATGAGAGAAATTAATAAGAATATAAAATATAAAATAATGGTGCTGGGCTTAGCCATAACAACATTCTTTAACATCAGATGTGGCTTTATAATTATGGTATGAGAATTTTTTTTCTTCATCTTCCTTAAAGGATAAAGAAATTACAAAGTACTTAAAAACCAAGGCAGAGGAGGCCGTCCATAAATACGTTTAGTTTTCTCAATCTTCTCCGGTCTCAGCTCTGAGAGACTGATGTGCTAGATTTTATGCTGGATCTTAATAATGTCTTCATGCTATTTTGCATTTTCTAAAATGTTGACTCTTATAACATGATCCATAGATAAGCATGACCTGTCAGCTTTCTTCTGATGAGTACTAAGTTTTATTCCTGAGGGCAATGTTGACTTTAGTTCTATTTTCCTGAGAGAATAAAGACAGCATATCGGCACTGAGTATTTTGTCATAGTCTTCCAAATGGCTACTTCCCGGGGCACCTGGGTGCTCAGTTGGTTAAGCGTCCAGCTTCGGCTCAGGTCATGATCTCATGGTTGGTGGGTTCGAGCCCCATGTCAGGATCTGTGCTAACAGCTCAGAACCTGGAGCCTGCTTCGGATTCTGTGTCTCCCTCTCTCTGCCCCTCCCTTGCTCACACTTTATCTGTCTCTCTCTCAAAAATAAATAAACATTTTTTAAAAAATGGCTACTTCCAAAAAGGAGCACCGATTTCTCCCTTGCTAACATCTACTAAACAGAAGGCCATCTTAGAGATACCAATGTGGAGTCAAGAATACCATAAGTCATAAGTCAAGACGTTGATCCTTGACTTGATCAATAAAAATATTTCAAGTTTTAACATCTTAAACAAAACTGACTGAAAATGTAAATTAATAAATTAAAATACCTCTTTGCAGAACTAGGACTACCCCCCCTTATAGATGGAGGTGTAAAAGACAGTCCCCGATACTGCACAATGCAACAACGAGGCCTCCTCACCAGAGACTAGAAAGAGTTCAGTCTCTCCTCTGCTTGGATCCTCCTTCCCTGAATGTTCAAAAAGCCCCCAAGACTGCTTTCTAGAGTCCAAAGTTGTAACTGATCTACTCTCAAATCACACAGAGGCCAGAACTGCCTTCAAGCTACTGGAAACCCAGCAGTCATGAAGGTTGGGTTTTTCCAGAAGTTAACACAATGTTGCTTTGCCCCCATCGTTGAGACAGCACATTGGCCCCTGATGTTGATACTAATTGTTGATGCTGTCACTGGGACTAGAGCTCAGTCACCACTGATAGAGATGCAAAGGGCCACTCCTGGTGGTTGTCCCCCTGTTGTCAGACCCTTGACGCTTTCAGGGTGAACTGGAGGACTTGCTGAAACACAAAACGCTGTCTCAGACTTTGATTCAGTAGGTCTGGAGTGGACCTAACAACATGCATTTCTAGCCAGTTGCTAGATGACTCTAATGTCGTTCTTTTGTGGAAATCTGTACTTGGAGAAGCCCCTTCCCAAGATAGTCTGAGGAAATTTTCCATTTGTTTCTGCTGTTGTTTCTCTAAAGGCATAAACCCTTGCTGGTCTATCCCAAAGCAAGAGAGCTGGATTGAGCCACCACTGTGGTGGAGACTCCTGGCTGAGCTGGACTAGTTCTTCTTGGGACGAGGGAGGAAGAGCCTTCTCTGGCCTAGCTTCCCTGCATTGCAGTTCTTAGAATCAGCTGCTCAGCCACCTTCCCAGGACCTAAGTCTGTTACCTGGATGTAGGTATAGAGAGGTTCTGATGTCTACTGCCTCACAGACCCCAGAAAAATTGTGGTTCTTATCTGTCTTGTCACCCAAGCCAATCCTGTTTGTTTTGTTTTGTTTTTGATGTCTATTTATTTTTCAGACAGAGAAAGAGAGAGAGTGAGAGAGAGATAGAACATGTGAGTAGGGAGGGGCAGAGAGAGGGAGACAGAGAATCCCAAGCAGGCTCCACGCTGCCAGCACAGAGCCAGACGCGGGGCTCAAACTCATGAACCATGAGATCATGACCTGAGCCAAAATCAGGAGTTGGAAGCTTAATGGATTGAGCCACCCAGGTGCCCCACCAATCCTCTCTTTTAAGTCTTTCCACCTCCAATAGCAATTTTTCTCATAATTTGTCATTGACATTTTTTTGCCTACTCTGCCCCTGGACCTAACTCAGGACCAACTAGGCTGCTTCAGCCTAGGAAGTTTTTATAACACTGACTTTTGTGGCATCTCAGTCCCTTCTGTCCTAGAGGGTCCTTGGGCTCTTAATGCAGTTAAGTTCACCCTTGTCATAGCAACCTTCAAGCTCTATGTTTGAGGTGCCAGAAAGAGACACAAATGATTAAGAGCTGTTAATAGATTTTATCACTTTGGGTGATAAACTCTAGTTTAAATACAGCACATGTTATTTATGAAGACACATGTGCACGTGCACACACACACACACAGGAAAAAAGAAATTACAGATTTTATAGCAGAACAAAGAAAAATCATGCACAATTTTCCTTTGTAATGAGATTGCTATACACCTAAGAGTTCCATGCAGAATAGTGGATTAAGCATTAAGTGATTCAGGAATCAATAGTTGTTGGTAACATTGTATAATACATTCTAACTCCTGACACTTAGTAGTAAGCATTGTGATGTTAGCACAAATGTGAGCCTCATTACCAAGTAGGTAAGTAGACAGGTAAATCTTTTTTATGAGTGTCGACCTTTATTATTTCAGAATAGCATTCTATTATATATAGACCCCAAGTAGGCTTGGAAATAAATATTAATAATAACAAAAGCCTTCCATTCCAGCCAACATTTCCTTATTTGATATGTATAGAGTTTTAAGTGCATAACAATGGCAAAATTTGCTCAAGGTTATTCACTACTAGTGTTTACTCTGCAAAGTGCCTTAAGACATTCTCACATAAAATATTAGTTTCTATTTCTGTTATTAACCTAATAGCTCAAACACTTTCTGACATGGTTTAAGGTGAGAATAAATCACTCATTCAGCATCTTTCACAGGTAAACAGCAATGAAGTGGCAAATAAAAAATTAATAAAATACAAGACTTTTCTACTGCAGGTAAAAATCATATTTGTATTTAATAATTTAAACATATGAATGCAAGATAAAAATCTCATTAATAACCTTTAAAATTTTCACCTTCATAATTCTTTTCATTTTTTGGATATTGACTAGTAAGCTTTGATTTGTTTTCATTCTTTGGTACAAGTAGTATTCATTTACGCATGGGTTGTGCTTTTATGAATTTTTTTCTTCTGTGAAATACAGCAAATAGTTACATGCATAAAATAAAAATGTGGAGTTCAAAGAACTATCTGACTATAGTCCATGTAGACTATCAGGATGGGGCATTATCCTGCAAGTCAAGACCCTATCAGCACCCAAAAGCCTCCCAGCTTCTGAGCACTAACCCCCTCTCCTCCAGAGGTAAATATTATCCTGGCCTAGATAGTAATCACTTCCCTGCCACCTAAGCTTGCATCCCCTAAACCCTGGAGTTTAGCTTGCCTCCTTTTTTGAGCTTTACATAGATGGACCTATACACCACGTATTCATTCGTGTCTGGTTTCTTTCACTTCACATTGTGTTTGTGAGATTCATCCATGATGAATGTGTAGATGTAGTTCATTCATTTTCATTGCTGTAAAGCATTCCATTGTATGAGGAACACAATTTATGTATGCATTCTATTGCGGGTGGACATCTGGGTTGTTTAGAGTGTGCAGCCATGAAACTGTGACACACTGTAGGTGTTTGAACAATATATTTGCCAGTAAATCAACAGTGGAATTTACCACACATCCCAATGTCAGGCCCTGTGTGTTGAGAACTATGAGGCTGGCACAAAGGCGAGCATCACTACTGAGGATAAAAATAGACAGACAATATTTGTACATAATTTTTGGCACAGACGTGATAGAATTTCTATTGAGCATATACCTGGGTGAGGAATTTCTGAGTCACAGAGCATGTGTCTTCAACTTCCCGTAGATTATACCAAAGTGACATGTTAATTTACACCTTCACCAGCATTAAGTAAGTGTTCCTCCTGCTCTACCTCCAGGTCTCAGCTCAAATTTTATCTCCTGTGAGTATTCTTTCCTGGCCATTCTAGTTAAAGGACCTGTCCAGGTTAAAGTACCCAACCCCCTTACTGTTTAGACTATTACTCTAATTTATTTTCTACAAGCCACTTCCCACCATCTGAAATTATCTTACTTGTTTCTGCTTTCCTCCAGGAGGAAGTAAACTCCATGAGAGAAGGACTTTATCTTGCCCATGACTAGCACATAATGTCTGGAACAGTCTTGATAAATATTCGTGGAGTGAATAGTTGGGAACTTCCTGGATATCGTAAATATTCACACCAATGCCAGTAGAAAAGACTTTACAGAGTATAAACTTTGAATCTCCTCTTTGCGACAAGCAATGCTTTTTGAATAAGAGGTTCATGCTCCATGCAGTATATTTAACAGCCAGCATTTGGGAAAATAATTATCCATTTAGCTTTTCCTGTAATATGGCCATCATGATGTGTTGAATAATTTTTCCAGTCTCATGAACACAGTGGACAAAAGCATTTCATATTCTCTGTGAGAAAACAGGTGCCTATAAATCAAGCCTTCTTATTTTAAGTACAGTCTATAATAATCGATCGACATGCCTGTCATAAATAATAATGCATGGTTTCTCAAGGAACCTAGCATGTAATTGGTTCTCTGATCTGAAGAAGCTATAGGTCTGTGATTTTTTGATATCTATGGAATCCCTCAACCAACTTTATTGTTTTGTTTTTAGCTAGCACTTGAAATAAAGGCTCATGAATCTTTATTGTGCATCTAGCCTCTCTTGAATAGAGAAGTAGTAGTGTGTGACTCTTGGAATATGCTCAGCCTTTATCTTTGCATTTCCACTGTAAGGTCACAGTGACAAATGCCCAGTGAGGTACCTGATCGTGTGTTCCTTTTGTGTTGAGAGCCATCCCCGAGTGAATTCAAATACTTGAGAAAGACAATCATATATTAGACTATATTTTCACAGTAGGCTTTAAAAAATAAAAAAGCACAAGAGGCTATCCTAAAAGTTCCAAGTCACCAAATTCTAACATGGCTACATAATAGAGAGGTATATGCATTCTAAATTCTTGAATGGTTCATAGTTTTTTGTTTGTTTGTTTGTTTGTTTTTAAAGGAAGCTGACCATATGACCTTACTACTCTGGCCACAGTCAATTGGAACGAGGCTGGATGCCTGATTGAAGGCAGGCCACAGCATGAGAAATGGCATGAGATCTCTGTCAGCCTGGCTACTCGACTTGGAAAAGTGACTAACTGAATAAGTCAGATTATCTCTCTTGGAGAGTTTAAATGCAGGACATGTGTAGCATTATAGCTGGGGGAAGATGGGGGAGGATGGGGGAAACGTGATAGAATTGGAGATTTTAATTACATAATCTGGAAAATGTAAATCACAGTTTTATTCTGTAATCATGCAAATATTAAGATTGTTCATGAAGACTGAAAATAAGAACAAATGAAAATTATGAGCATTATCCTGCTCAAAGATCACCGAATCCCTGATTTAAGACCTTGTGCACCAACCTTCACCTGGATGATGACACAATGATCACTTGAGAGAAAAGGCAGAGCAGAAAGAAATCCAGAGAAAATGTAGGGAGCATGAGCCATGAGGGAGTAGAAGCTGTAAGGTAGTGGACACCATGACTGAGCAACACTGAGGAGGTAAGCAGAAGGCAGTGCTAGTCTTAAGAGCCAAAGAGACTGTGAGTGAGAATAAAAAAGCAGAGTCATAATGGTGAGCTATTAAGATAAGTAACAATACTGCTAAAGAGACAGAAACTATCACTAGACTGACACTGAAGCACAAAAGGTCTTAGTTTTTCCATGAAGCCTGATGGTGTGGCTGTGGTGTTTATCAGTCTTCCTTTCATTAAAAATTTGGTGTGCACAAACAAATAAATACAAAATAAAATAAAAATTCAGTGTGCACAACAATCACTTGAGATGTGAACAAAAAATCTACTATCTCCAACTCCAGAAAGTCTCTGATCTAGTAGATCAAGGGCATGATCTAGACATCTTCATTTTATATATCTGAGCCTGATATTCCAATGACTCCCCTTGTAAGAAACATTAATCTAAGTTATCCTAAGGTAGTAAACCTTCCTTGAAATTGGAAAGAAAAATCTACTTAATATAGATCCCATGTGTGACTTTAATATTGCAAACATAGCCCAGAGTTGGAGCATCTAAAACACATTGCTGACTTGGTTTTATAATTATTTTCTCATTAAATCTTATCACGAGAAATGCTACATTTCAAATCTTTCAAGCTAAAAGGCCCTCCCCATCTTGATCTCCTTAAGGGACTGTACCAAGCTCATCTTCCTCTATTCCCTGAAAGAACTCTGCTCTGGCTGAACTCACTGATTCCCAAATACAGAGCACATTTTTTTCACATCTGAACCCACCCACATCCCCACCCACCATATCCCACTATTCGGGGAAATAGTGAGGAAGCAGGCCTAAGGTTGGCATATGTGGAATACTGAGTGAGGCCAGTCACAAGACTGAGTTTGGGGGTTGGAATGGAAACTAGAACTTCCTGCTGGAGACAGTCTGAAAGGCCAAGAATCAAGACAAAAATCAAGTCAAAGTCCACTGGTAAACACATTTTAAGACTGGAAAGAGCAAGTCCAAATACGAATGCAAAAGTTGGAGGCAGCAATGAAGGCAGAGTCTCAGAGTTAGGACAGAATAAGCAGAAATAAAGTCCAAGTAAGAAAGTCTTGGGCAATTTCAGGCCAAATGGAGCAAACACTACTGGGTGGCTGTGACTTAAATTCATGGGCTGGTAGGTACACATTAAGTAGGTGATTCAGGCCAGATTAAAGGTCCTTGTGTGCTAACCCATCTCCTTCCTAACAGCCTTTCTAATTCTCAGATCCTTATGGGGCTGGAAGTTTGCCAAGATGGACTTTGTGCAGATACCAGTGCTGTTTGTGGACAGAAGTTCCTTCTGCCATTTGACTGGGAAGTACCACCTCCTTGTGGATCAATGTCTCAATATCCTCATCTGTAAAATGGGAATTATAATGTAATTAATCTACACATTAGTGAGGATTAAAAGAATGAAGAGATAATGGATATGTGCCTGGCACTTAGCACTAACACCCCAAATTGTTAATTATTGTTGATTCCATTGCTGGTGTTGTTGTCTGTCATTGTTGCTGTAATTAACTAGTATCTATGTACAATGGATTATCTTTACATCTTTCTCCTTTATGCTGGATCTCTTAATACTGACTTTTTGCCAATACCATGTCACATGTTGGATGTTCATTTCCCTCTAGATGCTGTAGCACAGACTGAACTCCCTCCCAGCAACTTCCCTGTTTGAGCCTGGTGTTTGATCCACACTACGGTCTGAATATTCATGTTCCCCAAGATTCATGTGTTGAAATCTTAATGCGCAATGTGATGGTATTAGGAGGTGGGGTATTTGGAGGTGATTAAATCATGAGGGTGGAGCCCTCATGAATGAGACTAATGCCCTAATAAAAGAGAGATGCCCAAGAGAGCTCCCTCACCCTTTCTACCACTTGAGGATGATACAACCCATGTATCTCACAACCATGTGAGAAATCCACAGTCCAGAAGAAGACCCTCACCTGACTCTGCTGGCATCCCAATCTCAGAATATCTAGCCTGCAGAAATGTGAGAAGTAAATTTCTGTTGTTTATAAGCTACCTAGCATGTTGTGTTTTGTTACAGGACAGCCCAAATGGACTAAGACAACCCACAACCCACTACTTCCTGACAGTGTTACCTGTCCCACCAGGTAACAGGTCATTCACACTTATGTCTCCTTTCCCCTTCCCAGACACTTTTGAAGGCCTAACTGAAACATTTTCTTTTTCATAAAGCCTTACATAACCCAAAGGATTCTCTCCACTCTCTGGAAGGTCTAACTACATGTAGTCTGAATACTTAGTCTGCCAGTTAATGACTTACCACCCTATAAAACCTTTTTAAGGAGTCTCTTAGATTGTATTTAAATCATGTATTATTATTTAATTTATCTGCCTTGTGTTTCCAATAAGATAGTACCCTCCTTGATGATAACAACTATATCTTATTCATCCTTGTATGCCCCACAGCTAAGCACTATGCTTTGCATAGAGCTCAATAAATATGTGTGATTTGATTTGAAATGCTTAAGTTAGAATACCATAAAAGACTATACTGTTCCACACTCTGAGGAAGTCATTAAGATTTAAAGAAGCCATTAAGGACTAATCCTATAACTGAGAGAAGAGTAAATTGCTTACTTTTAGGCAGATGTGCTAACATTCTAGGCCACTAAGGTTCTATTTAAGCAATTTACTAAAAGTAAATTACTAAATGGATCCAGGTAGCTCAAAAAGGTTAATACCTGTCACTTCCTCTTAAGACATAAGCTATGCCTCTCTTCCTCACTCTGAGCAACCCAGCCAAGTTCATCTACTGCTTAGAAGATATTGAAAATTATATTTACACAGACTAACCATTTGGACTGCACTTCTAGCGCTGGAAAAAGCAGTCCTGTAAACTGTAGGACAGAGTGCACCGCTGGTGCCCCGTTGCTACTGATTTTCCAGGATATTAACATCGCTCTTCCCCTTCTTACCTTATTTTTGAAAAGGCTCATATGTAACATTGGTGAAAAGAAAAAACAGTTCATTCAATTGCATTCCCTGTTGATGCTAGAACTTCACTCAGGAATAGGGAGATAGATTTAAAACATGAAGGCATTGCACCCGCTTCATGGAATGGCAATCCTAGTCGCAGGCGAAGGGGTGGGGAGGGGACTGGGATGGAAAACACACAAGCAATTACACACAGTGTGCCACGTCCCATCACAGTGACACTTGCAAAGAAAAGTGAGGAGCCCTGCCAGCTTTAGGGGAGAAGTGGGAGCAGGAGCTATCTGAGCCATGCCTTAAGGGGTTATTAGGAGTTCTCCAGGGGAGACAAGAGGACAAAAGGCATTCCCAAAAGAGAAAGGACAAAGAAATGATTTGATTGGGAAAAGGCAAGAATCATGGAAGAATCTTTCTGCAGGGCAGAAAGAGACCTTAGATGTATGTTAATCTAAGCTCTGAATTTTATAGATGAGGAAACAAAAATGAGAATGAGGCCAAGGGATGTTAGGTGACACGTAGTCACACAATTAAAAATAAAAGCAAATCTTGGACCTGCATCTCTCTGACGTATGTCAAATACGGTGTTTAGCCTACCTTGATAGATGTATATTTAATAGATGTTCAATGAAAGAGGGAGGACCGGTAAGAGAATGCTGCCCAAGTTCCCCACCAGTTGGGTTCATTCACTCACTCACTGGCTCCCCCACTCACTCAACAAATACTTATTGGCATCAACTATGTGCCAGGAACTCTACTTAAAGAGGTAGGAAGCTAGGACTGCAATAGTGACCAAGACAGACATAACCAGGATCTCTCAGAAGTAACAAATTCATGGAGGATATGCACTAGTAAATAGGCAGTTAGAACCAGGTTTCACTGTTGTGGCAGGGGAAACAGAAGGTGTCATGGAAACACAAAGCACTTGGGAGAAACCTTATCGCAGAGGCTCAACCCTAGAGGTTAAGAGGAGTTAGCAAGTTTTCCAGGAAGAGGTAATAGCACATGTAGAGGCCCAAAGACAAACATTTACAAATTAAGGGAGCGCAGTGTGCATAAGGAAAACTAAAATACGTTCATTTTGAGGTACATATAAAGCAGGAAAGTGTGGTTAACTTCCTTCCTCCCATGGCACCCCTTAGCCAACTCCCACTCATCCTTCAAGCTGCAAATGACATGTTGTTGCTTCCCTTCCCTGACACCCTCAAAACGAGGTCCCCGTAGTGCCATGGGCTTCTCCTCCCTGCAGACTGCACCTGCTGATTTTTACCTGGCTTTGCCACCAAGCCATAAGCTCCTTGAGAGCAGGTACAATCTCCTGGCCCACCATTGCATCCCCATACCTTGTACAGGGTCTTGCACAAGTATTTGGGGGGGGGGGGCTGATGCATACGTTGTGGGAAACTAAAAAAGATCCCCCCAAAGATATCCGAGCCTTAATCTCAGGAACCTGTCAATGCTACCTTAGGGGGAAAAGGGGTATTCACAAATGTAAATCAATTAAGGGTTGTGAGGTGGGGAGATTATCCTGGATTATCCAGGTGAGCCCTAAATGCAATCACAAATGTCTTTATAAGAGGTGCAGAGGGAAATTTGACTCCAGGTAGAAAAGAAAAAGCCATGTGACCACAGAAGTAAAACTTTGAGTGATCAGCCATAAGCCAAGGAATACCAGCAGCTGTAAGAAGTTGGAAAAGGTGAGGAAAGTCTTTTCCCCTAGAGACTTCAGAGGGAGCCCAGCCTTGCTGACACCTTGATTTCAGTTCAGTAATGACTCTGGACCTCCACTCTGCAAAACTGGGAGAGAATAGTTTCTGTTGTTTCAAGCCACCAAGGTTGTGATAATTCGTCCTAGCGGCCACATATACTAATACAAACACTGATACACATCTTTTCCCATAGACATTGTTTTGAGTTTGCTTTTAGCAATTAGTTCCTTTGTTTCTGTCTTTTGAAAAGTTTATTTATTTATTTTGAGAGAGAGAAAAAGCACAAGTCAGGGAGGGGCAGAGAGAGAGAGAGAGGGAGAGAGAGAATCCCAAGCAGGCTCCACACTGTCACCGCAGAGCCTGATGTGGGACCTGAACCAACAACCATGAAATCATGACCTGAGCCAAAGTCGGATGCTTAACTGATTGAGCCACCCGGGCGCCCCGTTTTCATTTTTTTTATATATTGCAAAACTTGGACTCTTTTTTCTTTAATTAGACCTTTTTAAGATTGAAATATAGTTGACACATAATGTTACATTCATTTCAGATGTACACTGCAGTGACTCAACAACTGTATTTGTTACGCTGTGCTCACCACAAGCATGGCTACCATCTGCCACCATACAAATGCTATTGCCATACCATTGACTATATTCCCTACGCTGTACCTTTTATCCCCATGACTTATTCATTCCATAACAGCAATGAATTCCTTTGGACAGAGTCCTAGAAGCAGAATGATGGGTCAAAATAGACGCTCATCTTTTGAGGCTCAATGAAGATTACTAAATTGACTTCAAAAAACAACTTACATAATGTAACAGAATGTCGACTCACCATACCCTCTTCATTAAATATTTTCATTAATTCTAATGTATGCTATTTTGATATGCAAAACTAGTACTTCGATCTTGTTTTAATTTATATTTCTTTCATCGCTAAGGAAGACAAATATTTTGCCATATTTATTTATCAGTTTTATGTCTTTGGTGTGTGTGAACTTAATTTTTTTAAGAGAGTTTTGTATATATTCTTCCTATAGTAACGACATTAGCTTTGTTTCTTAAATTTGCTGAAAGTAATTTCCTTACTCTATTGTTTGCCAGTTTATTTAGGATGGATTTAGGCTTTTGTTTTTGTTTTTTTAATTTTTTTTAATCTTTATTTATTTGTGAGAGAGAGAGAGACAGAGTGTGAGCAGGGGAGGAGCAGAGAGAGAGGGAGACACAGAATCCGAAGCAGGCTCCAGGCTCTGAGCTGCCAGCACAGAGCCCGACACGGGGCTCGAACTCATGAACCGTGAGATCATGACCTGAGCTGAAGTCGGACGTTCAGCCAACTGAGCCACCCAGGCGCCCCGTAGGTTTTTGTTTTTTTAAAGGGACTATACAAAACTTTTATCCGAAGGAATAAGACGAAGTTGTTTATTTTTTCCTTGGTGCTTTCTTTTGCTTTTAAACTTAGAAAGACCTCCCCTTCTAGAAGCTACATAAAAAGCCAATTCTATCTTCTTTTAGGTTGTCTTTGGTTGACCCTGTTTAACTCTTCATGCTGCCTGAAATTCACTTTTGTATATGCTGCAGAGCGAATAATTAAACTGATTGTTTTCACTATACAACAATGCCAATTGTTGCACTGTTTCTTGAGTAACCAGCTCATTCCCCACTGCTCTGTAACGGCTCTTTTGTTATGTATTAAATTCTCATATATAATCGGATCTGTTTCTGGTCTCTACATTGCGTTTCTCTGATCCTACCATCTTTTACAGTAACAGTATTGTACAGTTTCAAACACTGAACTTTGACATTTTTTCAAAATGGTAGGTCTTATCCCCATCCATATTTGAAGTGTTGCTTTGCTTTTTTCTTTTCATAAATTGTTTTAAAATAAGTTCATATTCTTTTAAAACAAATTTACTCCACAGCTTTCTCCATAGCAGATGTAGTCGCAGTTCCAGAAGTGTTTATAAATAGTAACTATTATTAATATTGCTCAAGAGCAACTCATTTAAAAAACACTTTTTGTCTATTTAGTGTCTGTGTTAGGTAGAGTAGTTTTTCATTTTGCCACTTAAAAAACAACCATGTGCAAGGGGTTGCTTGGGTGGCTCAGTCGGTTAAGCATCTGACTTCGGCTTAGGTTGTGATCTTGTGCTTTGGGGGTTCAAGCCTTGTGTCAGGCTCTGTGCTGACAGCTCAGACCCTGGACCCTGCTTTGGATTCTGTGTCTCCCTCTCTCTCTGCCCCTCCCGACTTGCATTCTGTCTCTCTCTTTCTCTCTCTCAAAAATAAAAATTAAAAAAAATAAAACACGTCCAAGAATTGTAGCCAATCTTCTTTTAGTGAACAAAATTATTGCTAGCACCCCTGCACACACACCCCCCCCACACACACACACACATTTGATAAGTGGTATGTTTGAAAAGACTTTAGAATACATGATTCAATGGGTGGTTCTTCTCAGAGTAAGCTGAACAGACCCAGGGTCTTTCACAGGACTCATCAAGTTCCCCAAACTGCTGAGCTGTACTTGACTTGTAAGCCCTGAAACCACATGTGTACTTCAATAACAATTAGGTCAGTAGTGAGCTTTGTTTGACTAGTGTGAGAAACCGGTCACTTCCACACATTCCTAAACTTCTCATCATAACTTTCAAAATACAACTGTACAACCTTGCCTATTAGAGTTAGCTGACCTACTTGGCTCTGGCTTTTTCTTTTTTGCCATATACATGAACAAAGGTAATCCTTCGGGATCACCTATGCATGCAGCTAAATGTTATTAATTCTACACCTATTTGTTCTTCTATGAGAAAAACCCTGGGAATATAAAAATTACTAAGACATGGATCCTGCCATTAAGAAGCTCAGACACAGCAAGAGAAAGAGATAAGTAAACAACCACAATGGAACCCTGAGATAATGGCTCACTTCCTTCAAATGGAGTCAGCAAAAGTTTTTATCTTGAGCGCAGGGTAGGGTAGAAACCACAGGAATCCCTTCTCCTAACCCCATTTCATGTTCTTTAAAATGACAACTGGCAACTCCTATAACAACCTAATTAGATGAAAATTACAACAATACACTATGGGAGCACGGAGAAGATATTTAAACTGTGCCCTAAAGAATAAGTAGGAGGTTGTTTTTTTTTTAAATTAAAATTTAAAAAGTAAAAGAATAAATGAAAATAAAAATTTTTTAATTTTAAAGTTCATTTATTTATTTTGAGAGAGTGAGAAAGAGAAAGAGAAAGAGAGAGCGCAGAAGCAGGGGAGGGGCATATTGAGAGGGAGAGAGAGAATCCCAAGCAGGGTCTGTGCTGCCAGCGCAGAGGCTGACGCGGGGCTTGGACCCACTAACTGTTAGGTCACGACCCAAGCAAAACCAAGAGTTGGAAGCCTAACCGACTGAGTCACCCAGGCACCCCCTTAAAATTTTTTTAGATTAAAAAAGAGTAAGTAGAAGTTTCTTAATGTGGAAAAAGAAGGAAGGCATTTCAGGAAAATCGGATAGGAGTATGAGAGAACATGGAATGTTCTGGAAAAAGAAACTGCTTTCTCCTAGTGAGTGTAGAATTTCAGTTATACGCTTATGTGGAAAAGGTAAAATACAGTGTAGGGGGTCAAGTCTTGAAAAGCAAGTTGGAGACAGATTGCAAAAATCCTCAAATGCATTTCGTCCCCATAAATTGGTGGAGTAAGACGATTCATTAACCCAGTGCTTTCTAGTTTTCGCCGCCACCACTCCACTAAAACTATTGTTGTCAAGGCCACACAGTCTCCAGGTTGCAGATAAGTACTTTTTAAAGTGTTTAAAGAAGTAATGTGCATGGACACCTGGCAGGTTGACAGAAGAGGACCTAGACTTGTGGCAGCAGTACCAGTGGCCTTGTCGCCTCAAAGAAGGCAAGAAATGCTGAGGGTCTGAGTGAAGCAATTAGCATTGGTGTACTGGTTATAGAATCATTTACAACATAGAAAGAAGAGAAATCCGTGAGTTGGAAACGAAAGAAAGAAGGAAAAGAGGGAAAGAAGGAAAGAGGGAGGTGAAGGAGAGGGAGGAAAGAAAGGAAAGAGAGACTATAGGTGACTAGAAACTAAGGGCTTTGATTTTCAGGAAAATGTCAGAGCAAATTATATAAGAAGAATAGCTTCAGTTTCTGTAGTTCTTAAAGACCAAAGAATAAGAATGTCTGTAGGCAGACAGTTGGGAATTGCCTTATGACACCAACGCTCATGCAACTGAGAGAATTAAAGCTGATAATTAAGGCTGGCAATCAGGGTTTTCCAGCTCTTGTGGATTTAATAACCCTTAATTGGCAAATGCCTGTGCCGGAAAGACTGCATCTTCAAAAAAATTACAAAAAAACAAACAAACATGAAAACGCAACTAATAAACACCAATGTTTGATTAAATATCAGAAGAAGGATGAAAACCTGAAGAAAACATTCCAGTGATTCAGCAAATCCAAACAAAATAATAAGGAATATGTGGACCAGAATACTTTGCAGGATGTTTGGACGATTTGGAGAAGAACGGTGGTTGTGCCAAATCTCACTCTGTCCCCAAAGTCTCAAAGGAAGATGTGTTGCTCTGGGCAAACTCTTTACCCAGGATCCTGAATCCATTTCTTCTCATCTCTACTGGTAACTTGCTACAAGAGTTATTTCTTCTTCCTCCAGTATTTCAACATCTTGCTGTCTCCATAGGCTCCATTCGGAAGCCTAAACAAGTTCAACTTCCTTTGTTTGAAAATATACACTTTTTGGATTTTAAGTCCCCACTAGCAATTCCTGTCCCCTCACTTGTTCACTTCGGTGAACTGTAGTCAAGACTCTGCTCTTACTACTCCCTGGACACACTGCTCTGACAAAGGTCACTGTTGACATCCTAACCCACTGCTCTCTCTTTATTCAGCATCTTGAACTCTCTGCATCAACTGACCATGTTGACATTGCCCTGCTAAGAACAACTCTTCCTTGGTTAACAGAAAATAGCTTTCTTGCGTCCCATGCTACCAATCTCTTCACTCCTTCTTGGTGCTTTTTCCAGATCCCCTTCCTTCCCAGTCCTCTAATGTTAGCAATTGCCAAGGACTACTTCTCCACTGCTTTCCAGTATTAACATTCTCCTTTGTGTTCTCATCCATCCCTGTGCCTTCAACAGCTAACACATGTCAGTAACATCCTAATCCATGTCTCTGCATCCGACCTGTGTCCTGCAGTTCAGAGTATTTACTGCATTGCCTAGTTACTCACAGACATCTCCAAGTTCTCTCCAATCTGTACTTGCCCCTCTTCTGAAACTTCCCCATCTTCGTGAACGACCCACGATGGTGGGCCATCCATCCAGTGATCCAACCCAGGAATCTGGGAATCATCTTAGACTCTTCCTTGTTCTTTATTCTAACCCACAACCAGGTCCTGGTGATTCTCCCTTTTCAAAATTATTTTTCCAATCTGTCTTCTTTCCATCCCTGTGGCGACTGCCATATTTAATTCCATAGGAATTTAATTCCATAGGAATAAAATAGGCTCTCTCTACCACACATCTAAAACCCCTTTTATCCATCCACCATGTTCTTGTCAGAATTTTTTCCTCAAACTAAAGTTCCTGCTCCACACCCCACTTATATATACTTTTGTGTCCTCTCATCACATTCTGTGGCCTGGAGCACCTTAGTGCTTGTTTACTGACAGGGCATTTAGTCACTTATCAGGTGCATTTTAAGGACATCCTTCTCCATGGAGATTTCTTAACCTTCCCAGCCCCATAAAATTGATGACTCATACTTCTACTCCCCTTGTATTCTCTGCTGACATATGTCATGCCCCCCAAACACTTCACTGCACCTAAAAACCATTCTACTCTATTCTAAGTTCCTCCAACTCTATTTTAAGTTCCTTAATGTCAGAACTGGAATTTATTCATCTTTCTACTCTCAGCACAATCGCCGTGTGCAGCACACAGCTGACAAGAAAATAAGCCTGCTGAATGAGTGAGTAGCCCTTCCATGGTCAGGAGAATAAAAACCCTATCACAAAAGACAGTCAGCCCCTCTGGTCTAAAGATGGTAGTAATAGAGCACATTAAAAATTGACTACATCGGGGGCGCCTGGGTGGCGCAGTCGGTTAAGCGTCCGACTTCAGCCAGGTCACGATCTCCCGGTCCGTGAGTTCGAGCCCCGCATCAGGCTCTGGGCTGATGGCTCAGAGCCTGGAGCCTGTTTCCGATTCTGTCTCCCTCTCTCTCTGCCCCTCCCCCGTTCATGCTCTGTCTCTCTCTGTCCCAAAAATGAATAAACGTTGAAAAAAAAAATTAAAAAAAAACAAAAAAAAATTGACTACATCAACACTCATCCCTACTTCAAAATTTAATTTTCCTTTAAACTACAATCCTAACTACAATAATAATGAAATATTAAATACTCCCTGAATGATACGTTCCAAGGCAGATGGACAGCATGGGTCTTCATGATGGCCTGGAGATTTGCCGTACAGTCTACTAAGATCCTTCCATTAACTGCAACCCCTCCGCTCCTACCCTCTGTAGAAACAGTGTGCCCCGGCTGACCTTTGAGAGTTCCCTCAGGCTACAGTTACACCCTTGTGAGCCCTGAGCCATCTATTGCTTCTGAGAGCAAAGAGCAAACACCCAGAGCAGCGTTGTTTTATTATATCGTCGCCCTGTGCTTCCAAAGGCAGCCTTGGTCTGGAACCAAACTCACACTGGGGTTCTACTGAACACCTGACGCGGCGCTCATGATCTCGCCTTACTTTTAACTTTCTCTTCCTTCCTGAATCTACTTTGACTATCTGAATCCGACCCACTTCTTGCGCCGAACTTTATTTAGTTCTTTCTCGGAGCTAATTCCGGGAGGATGTACGCTACATCCTACAAGCAACGGGAGACAGCAGCCCAAGTAAGGGAGAATTCACTGAAATTTGGCAGAAATAACAAAACAGAGCCAGAAATGGGGTCTCCAGTGGCAGAGGTCAGAGACCAGGATTATAAGCTGCTACTTGCAGATGCAGTTCAGTCTCAGATCTGGTTCCTTGAAATCAAAGATTACCTGATTCAAGGAGGAGTTCGCTCAGTAGAGCTTCTGAAGTAGAGGTAGAGAGTGGACGAGTCAGAATCAGAGACAAGACATTTTGGGAAGTGGCCTAGCCCCCAGGAACAGGTAGGCATGGAGTCATACAGGAGGCCCACTGTCAGACTCCCAAGCCTGTGCTGATGGGGCACGTACTCCGAACCATCAAAGGTTATTGGTGAAGATCAGGCCCTAACATGTAGGATGTGGTGACTGTTCATGCTGCCATCAGTATCTCTCACTTGACCCCACAAAGTCATCAGCTACTTTTCCCCCTGATATGTACCTTAATTGATTTAAAATTTCACCATCTGAAGAAACTTTTCATACTCCTCAAGCCCTGCACCTTCCTTATGAAGTTTTAAAAAAATTTTTTTTTCAACGTTTATTTATTTTTGAGACAGAGAGAGACAGAGCATGAACAGGGGAGGGGCAGAGAGAGAGGGAGACACAGAATTGGAAACAGGCTCCAGGCTCTGAGCCATCAGCCCAGAGCCTGACACGGGGATCGAACTCCCGGACGGCGAGATCGTGACCTGGCTGAAGTCAGACGCTTAACCGACTGCGCCACCCAGGCGCCCTTTTCCTTATGAAGTTTTAAAAGATGCTGGTGGATTACTGTCATGACTGTTTCCTAGGGAATTCTACTGTGAATCTTTCTTTGTGCAGAGGATTTTCTGGTATACTCAGCACTTATCCAGTATATTTAAATAATAACTGTGATTTTAAAATGTCCTTATTCTACGGCGACTCCGTTCTGCTTTGTTTTGATGATGAACTCCGGCACTCTCTCTGGATACACCTTCTCAGTGTCCTCAACAGACCTCTCTTCCCCTACTTGACCTTGAACTCTTAGACTTCCAACACGGATCTTCCTCATACTCTGAAGAGTTGGGATATGATGTTTTGTCAGAGGCTTAATGAAGTTCTTAAATACTGTTTCTTAAATTGCTAAACATCCAGACGATCAATTCCTACACCTTTCTTACTAATATGCTGATAGGGTAGTAGCTGTGCTTTGGGTCCTATAAATATACACCAAAAATCACACATAAAATCTATCTCATTACCATATTCAATAAAACAAAGAGATACATTTACAGGATGAATAATCTTACAAAAAATAAATGTCCTATCATAAAAACCACATAAGGAAACAAAATAGCCTTGAGAATTTTGTCATAGTTACACAAAAGACACATACATGCATTTTAAAGGAACTTAGACGGGATCAACAAGAACTTTTGTTCACTTCTGTCATATTTGTATTTAGAATTTCTAACAATTGATTCCACATAGACACTGCAAGATCAGAGATCTTAAAATACATTCCATGTTACATATACTGTCACTCAATAAGACCCAAATATAAATTTAGCAACACAGAATCCTTCAACTGCATTAATATTTTACCAGACTGATCAATTTCCTTTTTTATGAAATTCCTTATAGGGGCTCCTGGGTGGCTCAGTTGGTTAAGCATCAGACTTTAGTTAGGTCATGATCTCATAGTTCATGGGTTTGAGCCCCACATCAGGCGTGGGATTCTCTCCCACTTCCTCTCTCTCTACCCCTCCCCTACTTGTGCTTCCTCTCTGTCTCAAAATAGATAAACTTTTTTAAAATGCTTACAATACTTGGAGAATTTTAAAATGGGAATCTGAACCATCATAACAGTATAAACTTGTTATTTTTCCTTTGTCTCATTTTGTTGTTATTGTTCCATGTGACATGTTCGTGAATGGGTACGAATTTCCATGGCTGCTGGAAATTATGAGAGATAATCAAGACTGAGATCAAGTCCTGTCTGAATGATAATTTTCTTAATGCTGAAACTTACTTATTTCTTATTACTGAATTTTCTTATTACTGAAACTTAGTAAATAGTTATGCTAAATCATTATACCTACCTCTAAAAAGAAAAAGAAGCTAAGAAGAATTTGGAGTGCAGAAAATGGACTCTTTTAGAGTCTTAAACTTTGGGTTACAAACTTCACAGCATTACAGTGATGAAGTCAAGATTGCTTGCATTTCAAAAGTTGAAAATCACTGACCAAAGTGATTTGCCTATTAAACACTGAGAAAAGAGAACAAGAAAGATGTGGGCTTAAAGGGTTATATTTATTTCACAGATTAAAAAATATCTTTGCAATTGCTGGTGACATTTGTTTCCAAAGAGCAATCCAATTTCTGATTTCTGCATGCTTGGTTGGATTCTCTTTTATTACTGTTTCTCAGCGGTCCACAGTTACTCTTCATGGTGTGAAATGGTTCTTCAGTGTTCTTAATGTGTTTCCTCTGCACCCCTACGTGCATTCACTTTGCTGAAGTTTTACATACAGTAAATGCTTAGAGTTCTCATTACATACCTCTCACATCTTCCAAGAGCCATTAAGAACTCTCCTTTTTTTTAAAGTAATTTTTATATTACTCTTGTGAAAACCATGAAATTTGGACCCAATTTTGCCACTCATCACCTTTGTAAACATGAACAAAGCAATGCTGTCTCTGAATCTCAGCTTCTTCATCTATAAAATGGGAATGATAACATCTCCTTTACTAACCCAGCATCCACCAGTAACTAGTGGTTTGAATGGGCATATCACCTAGCCACTCTGTGCCTCTACTTCCTCTTTTACAAAGTGAGGGTAGTAATACTACCCACCTCTTAAGGCTGGTTAAGAATTAAATGAGATAGTACATGCCAAATATATAAAATATATTTTAAATGAGATAGTACATGCCAAATATATAAAATATATTTTAAATGAGATAGTACATGCCAAATATATAAAACAGGTGCATGGTAATTGTTCAAAACACTCTTGTGATTGCTGAAAAGATATAATGAAACTAGTATGTGTGGAATGATAGAGTAAAAAGAGGAAGGGCTTCACAGTTCAACAAACTTAGGTTCAAATCATGCCCTTTTATTAGCTGTGATATCTTACATAAGTCACTCCACCTCTCTACACCTTGGTTATCTATATTGTAAGATCCAAAATTATGAATATTAACAACAGCATGCATAAAGAGTAGAGTGAGTATTCAAAATATAGTGGTTATTATAAGAGTAAGCGAAAGTAATTTACAAAAAATATCATCACTCAAATAGCATTTATAAGACATGAGTAATATCAGAGATACATGAAATCCCTATTGCAGTCCTTATCAGAAAGAGTAAGAAGAAACCATATTCTAAAGAAACAGGAGAAACAACGATGACAACAGTGAAATGGAACAAATCTATGACCATTACAAAATAATGAATGTGTCAGCAAAATTTATAAAATGAAGGGAAAGGCCATTGGACTCACAGCTACAGTCATCTGCTTGGCAGGGTTGCCAAACAGCAACTAGTAAAGTATACACAGATTTCTTTCTAAGAAAATCAGACTTCGTCAGTGGGTGGTCCTCACCATAATCATGACAAATATACTCACTACCCAGAGCTAAAAGGGGAAATATATATGTAATATAACATAATTCCAAAAAGTCAGGATGCTAACTTTTGGTTGGCACAGTCTGACATGGTAGGCTAGGATGGAGATTATATAGTAAGACATCAAGTCTATTTGCTGTAGTAAAGTTGATGGAATAGGACCTCACTTTGGAAATGGCCCATCAGGGGTGCCTGGGCGGCTCAGTTGGTTGAGCAGCGACTCTTGATTTCGGCTCTTGATTTCTTACGGTTCATGAAGTTGAGTCCCCTGTCCAGCTCTGGGCTTCCTTCTCTCTCCCTCTTTCTCTGCCCCTCCCCTGCTCATATTCTCTCTCTCTTTCTCTCTCTCAAAATAAATAAATAAAACCTAAAAAGAAAGAAAGAAAGAAAGAAAGAAAGAAAGAAAGAAAGAAAGAAAGAAATGGCCCATCAATTAATGCATGATGGAATTCATTGTGACTTGGGAAAACTGCTGATAATCATTACCATTGTTGCTATTATTTTTTTTTAACTTTATTATTATTTTTTTAAATTATTTTTGAGACAGAGAGAGACAGAGCATGAATGGGGGAGGGTCAGAGAGAGAGGGAGACACAGAATCTGAAGCAGGCTCCAGGCTCTGAGCTGTCAGCACAGAGCCTGACGCGGGGCTCGAACTCACGGACCGTAAGATCATGACCTGAGCCGAAGTCGGACGCTTAACCGACTGAGCCACCCAGGCGCCCCCCATTGTTGCTATTATTAAAATCAAATGCCCAGTATTCATTATCACATGATGATTTTCTAAAACTATTTTTTTTAAGTTTTTTTAATGTTTACTTATTTTCGAGAGAGAGAGAGAGAGAGACATAAATTGTGAGCAGGGGAGGAGCAGTGAGAGAGGGAGACACAGAATCCAAAGTGGGCTCCAGGCTCTGAACTGTCAGCACAGAGCCCAATGCGGGGCTCAAACCCATGAGCTGTGAGATCATGACCTGAGCCAAAGTCGGACGCCCAATCAACTGAGCCACCCAGGTGCCCCTAAAACTATTTTTATATTTTAAAAACAGAAAGTAGGAAAAATATGAAAATACACATTAAATAAGCCTAAAGGATTATTTTGTTCTATTCCATAGGTTATACATCTTTTTTTTTTTTTTTTTTTTGAGAGAGAGTCAGAGCATGGGTGGGTGGGGGCAGTAGAAGAGAGAAAAAGAGAATTTTTTTTTTAAGTTTATTTATTTTTGAGAGAGAGAGACAGAGACAGAGTGTGAGCAGGGGAGAGGCAGAGAGAGAGGGAGACACAGAATCCGAAGCAGGCTCCAGGCTTTGAGCTGTCAGCACACAGCCCGATGTGGAACTCGAACCCATGAGCAACGAGACCATGACCTGAGCCAACTCATTGCCCAACCATCTGAATGACCCAGGCGCCCTATTTTTTCTTTTAGTATTGTTAATGTTTATTTATTTTTGAGAGAGAGACAGCATGAGGAAAGAGAATCTTAAGCCCCGACATGGGCTCAACCTCATGACTGTGAGATCATGACCTGAGCAGAAATCAAGAGTCAGATGCTTAACTGACTGAGTCACCCAGACACTCCATGGATATGTGTCTTATTTTATGTTTTATGGTATGAGAAGAAATGAGATAAAGTGCCATAACTTAAAAACAAAAATTTTTTTAATGTTTATTTTTGATAGAGACAGAGACAGAGACAGAGCACGAGTTGGGGGGGGGCAGAGAGAAAAGGAGACACAGAGTTCAAAGCAGGCTCCAGGCTCTGAGCTGTCAGCACAGAGCCTGATGCAGGGCTCGAACTCAAGAACTGTGAGATCATGACCTGAGCTGAAGTCGGATGCTTAACCAACTAAGCCACTCAGGCACTCAAGTGCTATAACTTTTAGACAAGTATATCTAGCATATTGGCTAGAATGTCAATGACCACGGTAATCATGCCCTAACTTGCTCTAATAATTGCAGACCATGCAATGCCTACCTACTAGGGTACATTGGTTCCTGACTCTAGAACCAGTCCCATTCCTATGGGGACAGTAAAACTCTGTAGGTAAGTAGCTAATTGATCCAGTATTGAGTCAGGCTGAATGTGGTATGGATGTCCTCCTTGCTCCCCATTGTTCCCTCCACACCATTCACCCTCTCTCCTCCATTCCCTGTCCTTGTCACATTGACTCTCACTTTTTCAGACTATACCACTGTGATGCCTAATTTGGTAAATATGGTTATTCAGGGATGGTTAATTTGGTTAATTCAGACAGTACCGCTATGATGTGTCAAATTGGCTAGGCATGGGGCCCAGCCTTCACAGTCTAGACATTGCTGTGAAGGTATTATTTTTTAGACGAGATTAACATTTAAAACAGTAGACTTTGAGTAAAGCAGTTTACTCTTCATAATGTGGGTGGGCCTCATCCAATCACTTGGGGGGCCTTAAAAGCAATAATCAAGTTTCTCCAGGAAAAGGGAATTCTGCCTCTGGACCATCTTTGGACTCAAGCTGCAACATCAACTCTCCTTGGATCTCCAGTCTGTCAGCCTGCCCTGCAGATAGACTTCCAGACATGCCAGCTCCCACAGTCACATGAGCCAATTCCTTAAAAATCTCTGTGTTGATACAATTATATATATATATATATATATATATATATATATATATATATATATATATAGCCTGCTACTCTGGAGAACCACGACTAATATGGCCAGCTGGGGGCCCATGATTAGGTCACATTTAATTTTGCTTAAAACCAACCAATTCAGATCCCTATCTTCACTTATCTCAGTAATGCATTTCCTTCCTCAATAGGAGGCTTCTTTCCCACTCCCAGCCACAAAGTAAGTCAAAAACTCCAATAGGCTGGAAGATGAGTCCTCCCTCAGCTGATATCTCGCTTCCTATCTCACCGAGAGAAAACAGAAACAACCAGAAGAGAAGTTCGTCAAGCTATGCCCACAACCTACTCACGTATCTGCTGTTGGCCCATATACCCTGCCTTCCTCCCATGTACTCCTGTCTGAGAGCAACCCTCCACTTATCCACTGACCCCGTCCCTTCTCAGCTATTCCAGAAACTCTCCCCCTCTCTTGCCTCATCAGGCTCCTCCCCTCCCTTAGGGTTCAGTGGCAACACTATAAAAATATGGTGTCACTTTTCCCATCTTAAAAAAATAAGTTTAAAAAGCCTCTCTAATTCCACATCCCCTTTTACCTTACATCTCGATTCTCTGTTGCCCTTTACAAAAAAGTTCCTCCAAAGAGTTGTCTGCACTCACTGTCTCCCATTCCTCGCTTTCTATTCTTTTTAGATCCACTCCCTTCTGCTTTTCATCCTTACCATTCCACTGAATCTAATCCTCTTAAGGTCACCAAAGACCTTCCTGCGGCAATTCTAATGATCAATACTCAGTCCTCATTTTACTTGACTTACTAGCAGCTTGTCAGTTCATTGTTTTCTACAACTGGAAGCTCTTTCTCTTGGTTTACAGGATGATGACATCCTCCTGGTCTATTTCCATTAGCTTCTCCTTCTCAGTTTCTTTTGCTGATTCTTCACAATAAGAAAGACCCCAAGGCCAAGGGGCCCCCCTTCCTTATTTCCCTCACTTCCTTGGTAATTTCATCAAACCTCAGGACTCAGCCCTTTTCACTCTTCCTTCAGATGTCCATGTGGCTCACTTTCTCCCCTCTTTTCAGTCTTGGCTGAAATGTCACCTTCTCAGTAGGACTTTCATTGTATAAAATTGAACCTTCCTCTCCCCTATTCCCAGCTCTGATAATCTGTTGGCTTGCAACCTCAAGAGCTTCCTGGGTGAAATCTGAAATGAAGCCCCTGTACATGGAGGCCAAAGAGAGGCCAAAGGGAGACACAGACGACTCCAGATGTTAGGTGGCAGGTTTAAGAACCAAGAGAACTTACATACAAGGTTCGTCTTGGGTGGTGGCAAGACTAACAGATCCCCCCCTCCACCCTCTAGAACCTGAGAAGCTTATATAGAGGGCTTAGCTGGGTTCAGTCATATATTCAGTCCAGATAGTCTCAACACATCTTACTCTCTCAAGGCTGTATTCTTGAGAAAGGGCCGCTAGTGTGGGAATAGTAGAAAGAACATATATTCTAAGGATGGGGATGGGGTTGGGGAAGGGATTAGGAGCCTCTGATTGCCCAGGTCCAGCTCTCAAGTCAAACAGCGACTACATCCTCTTGATGACCTCCTCCAACACAATCCTTATCTCACCCTTCCTTCCTATTTATTATTCTTTATAACATTCATTGTGATGTCACAAACCCCATTTACTCATCTGCTTTATTGTGTGTTCTCTTCCACTTAAGACCTACATTCCCTAAGAGCAGGAACTGCAGTCCTCTTTGTTTACCCCTTTATGCCCAGAGCCTAAAACATCTGACAAATTGTAGGTGCTCAGTACACTTGCTGAATCAATGGTCTTGCCTAGCTTTGTTACCCACTTGACGTGTGGTAGAGAAACTAAGATTCTTTGTTCAGTTTTCCTATGAATTGAGGTCTTCAAAATGTATTGATAGACCTCCCTGATTCTGAACATTCCTCTGTTACCTCCCTAATTGCCTTCCATCTGGATTATACCACAAATGGACACCTTTTCTGTATTAATGGGCTCTCCTGAACATTTTATTAACAGTGCTCATCTCTGTCCTGAGGTAGGAGAGTCATCGGTCTGTCCAAGGAAATCAAAGTGGCCAAGGAACATCAAAGTGGCCCGTGTGAACGGCTGATACAGACTGAGCCAGGAAGACAATGGAAGGAGATGAGGTCAAAAGTGGTAACCAAGGGGTGTAGAAGGAAGATAGAGATCAAGCAGTGGCTTGAATAACTTGAAAAGACTTTGGCTTTTTCTCAGAGTGAGTTGAGAAGTCCTTGGACAGTATTGAGTAGGTGTAACATGATCTGATGTGTTTTTAAAAATTCACTCTATCTGCGGGTTGAAAATAAATCACTATTCAAGGTCATTTAATTTTTCTGCACCTCATTTGCAAAGCGAGTAGGCTAGATTAGAGATCCTTTTAGGTTGCTTCAACTTTTAAGAAATCATACAAATATGAGTGGAAAAGGATTTTTTTTTTAAATACCTGGTTAATTAAATGTTTTGTGATTAACAACAAACAATACATCAATTGCTTCACTTGACACTATTTTTAAAAATCAGTGCATGGGGCGCCTGGGTGGCTCAGTTGGTTAAGCGGCCGACTTCGGCTCAGGTCATGATCTCGTGGCCCGTGAGTTCGAGCCCCGCGTCAGGCTCTGTGCTGACAGCTCAGAGCCTGGAGCCTGTTTCAGATTCTGTGTCTCCCTCTCTCTGACCCTCCCCCGTTCATGCTCTGTCTCTGTCTCAAAAATTAAAAATTAAAAAAAAAAAAACAACGAAAAATAAAAATAAAAATCAGTGCTTGGCAACAGTGAATTCATGATGATCTAGGCTGCTCATCAAAGTGCCCTTCAAATTCTCACATTCTCCTATTTGCCATGGTCTCTTAGATATTTCCACATGTCACTACTAAAACTTGGCTTGGAGAGACCCGAAAAGGAAACATGGCAGAGATTTGTCAGATGCAAGATTTATTGCGAGTCAAATTTGCAGAAAACTAATCAAGTCTTGACGTGGGAAACTGAAGTTCAGTGTATTGAGATGCATTGTTTTCCTGACAACATTTTTAGAGAATGCAAACTCTACTTGCCTAAGCACACCAAGCTAGCTACCTGAGGTATTTAAGGTTTTCTGCATTTCATGGACTGTAGTCAAGGTTCTCCAGAGACAGTGAATTAATAGGATAGCTAGCTTGCTAGATATTTATTTTAAGCAATTGTCTCATGTGACTGTGGGGGGCTGGCAAGTCCAAAATCTGTAGAGCAGACCCACAGGCTAAAAATCCAGGCAAGAACTGATGTTGAGGTCCAAATTCCCTAGGGAGGCAAAATGAAAACTCAGGCAGGGTTTCTCTGTTGCAGTCTTGAAGAAAATTCCTTTTTCAAGAAATCTGTCTTTGCTCTTAATGCCTTCAACTGATTGGACAAGGCCCACCATTACAGAAGATAATAGACTTAAATGTTTAATACATACAAAAAACACCCTCAAGGCAACATCTAGACTTGTGTTTGCCCAAACATTCTGGTACCATGACCTAGCCAAGTTGACAGCCTCAGTAAAGGCTGAACTGAGTAATACCAATTCTTTTTAAAATTTTTTTAATGTTTATTTATTTTTGAGACAGAGACAGAGCATGAACGGGGGAGGGTCAGAGAGAGAGGGAGACACAGAATCAGAGGCAGGCTCCAGGCTCTGAGCTGTCAGCACAGAGCCCGACGTGGGGCTTGAACTCACGGACCGTGAGATCATGACCTGAGTCGAAGTTGAACGCTTAACCAACTGAGCCACCCAGGCGTCCCGATACCAATTCTTAAGTAACAGAGATTATCCCACTCTCTTGAAATGTTGCATGCAATTCCAATTATACTGTTCGTCATTTTCCTCTTTTTGCTAGTAACAAAACAAGAGCCACAATTCAAAGCTCTATTATTAAATTCATCCATGAGAACAATCAGTATTATTAATGAGGAAGGAAAGGGCAAGTTTTCTTCTATTTTTCCATCCCTATGTTGCTAATATCAGTTACATGTAAGAATTGTGAGGGTTAAATCCCTAGACCAGATTCATCAATTAAATGTGAAAAGTAAACTGATAATGCACAAAAGTATTCCAAATGAAGTTGGGTCCGCAATGCTGGAAGTGACTAAATGTATTTTCATGGGACTGCTACAGCCATAGCACCCTGAATGTGTGCCATCTCATCTGTATTTTCATGGGACTTGAAGCCCTCTTCTCCTCGCAGTTGGAACCACTGGATTTCCACATACTAGAGTTTCTTAGAAAAATCTTTTCCTTAAGAGGAACTTAGGGAGTTCTATCCTAGCATCTTGGAACACGCCGTCTGTCTACTTGGCTTCTATCAGCTCCACCCTGTGCCCCGGTGGTAGGAATCTCTCTTGCCCCAGAGCTGCAAATACCCATCTTGAACATCCAGTCCAATTCAAGGCTGATTATACATTTTTAGCCGAACTGGCCCCCTAGTTAGGTATCTTTCTGAGATTGGAGCCCTGTTTGGCTCTTGTTAGACTTCCCTTCTTTCCAGGGCAGGATTGGACACCTGCGTCTGAACTGGAGATGAACCCCTGGCGCCGAGCGCGGACTGAGGCTCGGGGCGCGGGCGGCCGAGCGAGAGCGTGCGCGCGGGTGGCTGCGTCGCCAAGGCCCAAGTTACCGGCTCAGGATCCACTACCCGCTTAGATTTCCCAATCCCAACTGCCGGCCTGCCATTACCACCTCCGTGCTATCGTACGTGCTGTCCAGCTGCCAGAATGGTCCTGCTGCCCCAGCCCTTCTAGCTGAGGATACTCATCCAGGATAAGACTTTCTCTTGGGTGCCGCATCCTTGGTTGCACATGCCATGCTTTTTTCATGAGATTGGGCTTTTGCTTTTGGAAGGCAGTCCCTCTTTCTTGCCCCCTTCCCCCACAAGTGTGAGGTCTAGTTCTGGTTCCCCATTTCTCCCAGAATGCCTGTCCTCTAGCAGAATTCACAGAGTATTAGTACCTTTGTACAAATGGGCCTGAGTTTTCTCACCTGTAAAATTAGGAGATTGGACTAGAAATGACCCTTTCAGCTCTGACAGGCTTATGATTCTATAAATGCCTCCTCTATTTAATGGTCCTTGACAGCACCTCAGAGAAAATAAAATCACACCAGGTCCTGAGTAGATTATTTTTATTCTGACATGTCTATGCCTGGCTCTCTTTTCTGATGATAACTTTCTCATCATTGAGTAATGCTTCTATTTCTTAGAGAGTGCTTTTCCTTAAATACTATAGTTATTATCAGTTCACCCAATTTATTCTAGTCAGGGCATTAAGGGATGTGCTAGAGATTTTCCTTCGGTTTCTTACACAACACAAATGGAATCTAAACAGAAGACCCTGCTAATCTCCTGTTTCCGGCCCCTGGGGGCTTGTCACTGAACTCTGGCCAGGACCCACACATGCCTCTGGTACTTGGGCCTTTGCTGGTGAGAATATGCTTGGGCAGTTCCACTTCCTCCTCTCTTTTGGTAAAAGAATACTTTTACACCATGTGTTTATTAGGAACCGTGTTCCCTCAGGCTGAAGTGTAAATAGAGGATTAAGAGCATAACTAATTTACATGAGAGACAAACATACCCATGAAAGCAGAACACATTGTAAATGATACACTGAGAAAAAGTTAATCTCGTTTTCCATTGCATGTCCGAACAGGCAAATCCTCTTGCCATTTACCTTTGCTTTTAGAAACAAAGTGCAGAACAATAAAATTTTTCACTCACGGAGCCATTCTTTATTTCCAATCAAAGAACCTCAGCAGAGACCCTTGCAGGAAATGCAATATCTAGGCCACACACATAAACGGAATCTTAAAAAAAAATGATGAATGAGATTGTTTCCCTTTCCTTAAAAACTGAATTAAATTAAAAGCATGATCAAGCTACTTGGCTGTACAAAAGCCAGTCATTAATATTGCTTTTAAAAACTCAACAGGAAGCAGCTGATTCAGTGGACATGGACACATGGCCTCTGCAGAGTTGAACCTGTCTGTCCCAAACCACATTTGAAGTTATTCCAATAGCTCTGAACAAAATAGTGACAGAGTAATTGGCAGTAAACAAGATAAAGTGTATGTGTTCTTTGGCTATTATGTTAGCAACTAAGTACATTGAAATACTATCAGCCAAAAATATAATTTCCAAAAAGAACATTACTGATATAATAAATGTTTGTGACCTTTAAATCTTCTAAAGGTTTAGTATGGTTCCAGGAGGAAAAATTGGGCATTCTTGCACAGCCATATCTTGGGCTGGATACCCAAGGCAAGGATGCCCTGGATACCTCAGGCAAGGATAGCCTTGTGTTAAGAGGTCACCTGAGAGGAGCATTGGGAAAACTTCCCAGGCCCCAAATCTCTCCGCCATCCACTGACATTCCACCCTGAAATGTGTACTACAGATGTTTAATGTTTTCTCCCTTGAACTTGTCCTCCTGGGAGAGAAACCATATTTGACTTCAAGATGGATTCACTTATGAAGGTCTTTCTCGAGAATTATTTCTGATGCAGAAAAGGTGAGGGTTGGAAAGCATGAATATGTCAGGAGTCTGAGGTCAGAGGAAGAGAATGTGAGCAAGGCTGGGAAGGAAGAGGGGACATAACCAAACAAGGAAATACTGCATGAGGAAGACAAACTGGGTACTTCAACGTCACCTCCAGGGCCAGTGCTGAACTTGGAAGTTTTTAAATTTGAACTTAAAATGGATTAATACTGTGACATAAAGTCTGAGGCAGAGAAATGCTAAAATGCTGGATGAAGCAAGAAAAAAAAATACAGATCATCCAGAATTCATCTTTGATCTAAATTCAAGGCCAAACAGTTATCTGTAGAAGGCTTCAGAAATGTACATTGGACTTTCTTGCAGCCGATTCTATTCATTCCTTTTCAGGTCTTGACCTTTTATTACTTGAGCTCTTTGGCATCTATGCTCTTTGCCCCTCCTTTGTTCTTAACATTCTCTGTGCTTGGTTTCTGTGACATTGGCTTTTCTGCATCTCCTCCTACCCTCTGGCCATTTGTTTTCCCTCTACTACCTCTATTCCCTGAATGCTGATGCTTTTCCTATTCGCTGTGGGAAAACCCATCTTCTCCAAAAGTAATCTTATCAGTGCTGGTAGTTTTCCATCTGGAGCCCATTGCTCTCCTCTGGGATCTAACTGTATCCAGTTATCCAACTGCTTATTGGACTTCTCTATCTGAATGTGCTGGTCCAAAGTTATACTCCCCATTTTCTCAGTCCTCTTCTGCCCACCTCACTCCCTCTCCCATATTCCTCATTGTGTGGAAAGATGCTGCCATCCAGATGCTCAGACTACAAAGCATGGATTCTCATCTTCCAAACAACTGTTGATTGAGCTAACTACTCCCCATTCCTATGGCCCTTGAGCACTCACCACTCTGCCTCATTCCTCCCTGCTCTAATATCCTCCCGACTGGTCCCCAAATTCCCTCCCTGTCCCATTCCAGGCTCCATCAGAAATCGAACAGGACTCCATTGCTCACAGTTTGTTCATGACTCCCCACATCCTGTATCTTACAGAATAAAATCTACACATATTTGCATGCCATTTAAGACCCCTTATGATTTATGATTATATTTATTTCCTCCCTACCCCCAACACACACACACACACACACACACACACACACTTTTAAGTCAGCGATACCAAACTACTTACATTCCCATATTGCATCTAACTCTCCCATTTCTATTTGATGTTCTTCTGCCTGGAATGCTTTTCTGTCAACCCTGGCCTACCTCCTTTTTTATTATCGTTCTCACACTAAGGCTTCCTTTCTCAAAGCAAGTGTTTTTTCTCCATGAGGACCTCTCTAGCTCTCCCCTGTGGTATATCTTAGGTGTGTGCACCTCTACCATGGCAGGTACCACGTTTGTTCACCAAGCAGGCCCAGCATCTTAAAAAAAAAAAATGACTGGCACATATTCGGTGCTCAGTAAATACTTGCTTAGTGAATGAGTGTTGTTTATATTTATTGGGATATCTGTTTCCCCACTAGATTATAATATCCCTTGTATCTGCAATGACTAGCCAGATAGAGAACCCCCACCATTAGGTGATTGAGTTTGGCAATGTAAACTTCCACATTTTACAATCTTTAGCATATTTCAAGGATTCAAAAATATAAATGAGTTATTATTAAAATCCCAACAAGATTCTAGTTCTTAGAGAACTGATTTTATTTTGCCTAACGACCAACTTTAGCAAATTCATAGTAATGGAGAGAATATTGAAAATAGCAAATGATACGTAAAAAAAGATAACTCCCTTCTGAATTTGGAAGTGGAAAGTGCTCTTTGTACTTACATTTTAAAGATTTTATTTTATTTATTTATTCAGTTATCTCTATACCCAGTGCAGGGCTCGAACTCACAACCCTGAGATCAAAAGTTGCAGCTTTATCAACCGAGCCAGCCAGGCATCCCTGTACTTACGTTTTAAATTGGGAGTGACTGAGGACCCAGCAATTCATGATCTATTGAATAAATCTTGAATTCATACTGCAAAGGTCTGGCTGTCTGGGTTCTCTTCTTTGCCCTCTGATCCTGACTTCACATTGGGCACTGATTTCATCACCTCTTAGACTGATTAACTCCGCTTAACTTCATAGACAGGTGTTAGTTTACAGCTTTCTGAAGAAGGTTTTGAAAAGTCTTCTGAGGGTTTCTGCAGGGTTAGAGAACAAAGGTCTCGTTAATAATCAATAAAATCAGTAGTGCCCAACTTACAGATCTTATAAGACCAGTTGAGACCACTAAAAATCCATTTAGGGGCACCTGGGTGGCTCAGTTGGTTGAGTGTCCAACTTTGGCTCAGATCATGATCTCGCAGTTCTTGAGTTCGAGCTCTGCGTCGGGCCCACTACTGTCGGCTGCTCCCCCCTCTCTCTGCCTCTCCCTGGCTCAGGCTCTCTCTCTCAAAAATGAATAAACATTTAAAAAAAATCCACTTAACCTGTCATATACTGGAAATTTTAGACAATGTTCAAAACTAGAACTTAAACACCAGAATAGTTTAAAACCTCTTTGAGAAGTATCTTGAATATCAGCACACAAGGCGATAGGTGCTTCATCTTGCAGTGAGGTCTATTGGCTCTTTCTAGAAGCCCAAGAACCTATGGTTCACTCCATTGTGCTTGGGCTCCAAAGCAAGCAGCCTTCTCTTCAGGCCATCTTGGACACTGATGTCAGAACAAACACAGGTTCTCTCTGTAGGACCCTAACAGCTCTGCTTCTCCTTTTCCCCAGGGATCTATTTCATTCCTCATGTCTCTTATTCATTCACTCAATACACGTTTCCTGAGCATCCGCTGGGAGATGAGCCTTCTTCTAGGTGCTGAGGATACAGTAGTGAACAAAACAGACAAAATTCCCTGTCTCCCTGGAGCTTTCTCTCCCTTTCTTTATCCACCTTCCTCAATGAAGATGGGGGGATCTGAATATGCTAGTCCTGCTCTTCAGATTAGCAAATGCACACCAGTCCATGGATTCAAAATGCTTCTCCCATTTTCCGAGATGGGTCCGTGTCTCAATTCTTTTTTTTTTTTTTAATGTTTATTTATTTTTGAGACAGAGAGAGAGCATGAATGGGGGAGGGTCAGAGAGAGAGGGAGACACAGAATCTGAAGCAGGCTCCGGGCTCTGAGCCCGACGTGGGGCTCGAACTCACGGACCGTGAGATCATGATCTGAGCTGAAGTTGGACGCTCAACAGATTGAGCCATCCAGGCGCCCCAGTGTCTCAATTCTTAACACACTTTTTCTGAGTTAATGAGGAGTGCCCATGAACTGGCTCACCAGAATGGGTCTGAAGCCTGTGCTAGAAGGAGACTCCTGAGGGAACAGGTTAGCTGATCTGATGAGGGTGAACATCACTGAGAACAGACTTCCTGGAAGACATCATCGACTGAATACAGAGAGGGGAGGAGAGTGGGAAGAAAAAGCGTGCGTGGTATGCAGCCTGGCTCTCTGCTCCGCCTGTGCGAGGCAATGAAAAAAAAAAAATGTCCTAAGGAGCCTCATTCCCACAGATTCTAGTCCCTGGAGTACTGAAGGTTAGCGCTGCTGGGAATGTAATCCAGAGACAGCAAAGTCAGCACAATGTGCTCTGGGACTGTCCTTTTTCTCATTCACGGGCCAGCTGAAGCAGCTTCCTCATAGCTGTTTCGCCACTTGCTAATTGCCAGTAATTACCCTTAAGCCCCGCGTTGAAAGGGCTAAAACTATTTCATGAAATTTTGTACAGATGAGTATTTATAAATTGGGGTTTCCGTCTCAGCAGTGTCAGTACTTAAGCAGAGCTAATAATTGACCTGGAAAAAAAGTTTTGGTGGCTGCAGTTAAGCGACTTGGTGACTAGAACCGACCGAGGTGCTTAACTTTTCTTCAGTTACTTAATTCATTTCATTGGGTATGAGAATAAAATTTTTATACTGAAATGCTTTTTGACACTATTTCTTTCACGTCCCCTGCTGTGCAAGTGAGGCAGTGGACTACAGGAATCGAAAGGATTAGACTGTTCTTTTCCATCACAGCTGGTACATATTCAAAATGCAAACCCGCCTGGGTATTTCCAAGGAGAATATTCTTTTCATGATGAAGCTGGAGTAATCTATTCTTTAGTAGAAATGACCTCTGTTTTCATGGCCTGATGACTGAGCAGTTTTATATGATTTGATGTATTCTTTGAGATCAGAAAAATCTGTCATAGATCTTTTCTAAAGATTAGGGCGATAAGCAACCTAAGGTTCTCTGATCTTGAAAGGAAACTATAAATAATGACTACAAGGTCACCAAAAAAAAAAAAAAAAAAAAAATTAGTACAAGCACCAAAAAGTCAGACTTATGCTTCATCTAACTGATACTCACTTGATGTTTTCCAAAATTCAAGGAAATAAATTTTTTAAAAATGACTCTTCTTTTTAAAAAGAAATCTAAAAGAAGTTTAAGTCTAACTTAAACCAAACTAACAGTGCTATCAGCTACTTCCAGGAAATAAAAGGAAGACAGAAAATAACTTTGTACATTTTATTTTAAATTATATGATATTAGAGAATAAGCATTTTTTTGCTTATGTCATTTATATGTTTAGTAACAGTAACTGCCATTTATTGAGTATCTACTAAGTGCCTAGCATTCTATTCAGTGCTTTACATACAACATGGTAGAATGATTAAGATGGCATGCTCTGGAGTTAGACTGCCTGAGTGTAAATACTGATTATTTACTATCTGTGATCTTGATAACATTACTGAACTTTTCTGTGCCTGTTTATTCATTTGAAAAGGGGGAGTAAATAATAGTATCAACATCAGAGGATTGTTTGAGGATGAAATGTGTAGTATACCATGAGCACTCAACATATATTAGCAATTATTATCCCACTTAAGTCAGGTACATAATTTAATGATGCCCCATTTTTTCTCCTGATTTTGTAGGTGGGAATGAGACACAAAGGGTTGGGTTACTTGACCAAGGTTAACTCAGCTCTGTTAAACTCTTAAGATCTATACTTTTAACAACTATAGTCTACTACAAATACACTGGGGATCACAAATCCTTTTTGGACATGGGCAAAATATAAACAAGTAACTTATACATGTCTGAAATTAGCCTATAGAGAGCCATTGTGTTGCCATTACAATTGCCAAATTCACTTCTGATGGGCTCATAGGGGATAAGATTCTATTCTATGAGCATCTCCAACTCACATCCTCAATCAATCATAGGAAGAGCTTAAAATTAACACATCTAAATGCATTTGGAAATCTAGCAATTAAACAACAAAACACTCAGAGTATCTATAAGTACCAATGTCTGTAGTTAATTCCTCCTTCCCTCCTTCTTCTTGGTAGGGGCAACCGCTGCATATGTCTACAAGAGAGATGTTTAGCACTGTAAAATCACGCATGCTCTACAGTTGGGTTTTACAATTAAAAAGTAGGTTTACGATGGCAAAACTAAATCTATGTGGATTGGGGCTATTTAATTTAGAGCCAGGATTATGTCTTTGACTACTTGGTACAATGCTGGGTATGCTGTCAGAGCACAGAACATAATAAATAATAACCACAATAAATGTGCTAGGGAACTGGTATAGAAGTTGCTATCCTGTATTACTCAACTCCAATGGAAATTACAATTTGCTTGTAAAGATACCTTATTTGTGTAACTTCAATTTGAAAATTTTTTCTTTCCCTTTTAGTTATATGTGTTTATCAAGTTTGCTTTTCTTTTTTAAACATAATATTCCTTTGAGGAGGAGTTAAAAGATTTAGCTTTGCCTGGCAGCATGCCAAGTAGAAAAACCACTATCATCAATTTTCTTTCCAATAAAAGATGATGCTCAGAGTGGTAGACTTAAATTCCCAGTCTAACCTCACAGTGTTGATGAGATTTTCAAATGCTACTAAATGGAACAGGGTCTACACTAGAAGGAATGAATTTTTATTGGTGACAAGAGTGAAAATTAAACCATTATATACGGTGATAACCGAACAAGGAAGAAGAAGTTTAAAATCAAAACAAAAGGATTATTTAAGGGCATGTCTCCATAAAATGAAGGACTGTGGCCCTTTTCAGAATATGCCAAGGGAAAAAGAAACAGTCTATATACTTCTCCACTCCTGAACGCATGCCTTTGAGGAGTTTGAGAACCATTGGAAAAGGATTATGAAGCAACACAGGGGCCCCTGGGTGGCTCAGTCGGTTGAAGGGCTGACTCTTGGTTCAGGTCATGACCTCATGACCTCATGGTTTGAGCCCTCCAATCGGCTCCAGCTCACAGATCACAGCCTGCTTCGGATCCTCTGTCTTCCTCTCTCTGCCCTTCCTCACCCCTCTCTCTCTCAAACATAAATACATGTTTAAAAAAAAAAAAGCAACTCAAATAGTTGCTTCATTTAATCTTTCTTAAACGTTTTAAAATGTTGACACACACTTTAAGAATCTTCTGAAAATAATGAAACATGCCTATAGGAAGACATGCGCACAAAATTTTCATACACTTTCAGGAGGATTAAGGGACCCCTTGAAACCCATCTGTGGATCCAGGGATCCAGATTAAGAACCATATGAGTCTCAGGAGCACACTTTATGTTTTATAGGGTGTAGATAGGAACACTGGCCAAGCTAACCCGTCAGTCCAACTGCAATAAAACTGTTAACCGATACTTACTACTGTATACAGTTTTTATAAATTTCTAAGTGCTTTTTTTGTAGAAGCTATTTGATATATTAGCCCAGTAGACACTTAGATGCCAGGTTAGATAGATTAGGTAAGAAGGGGTAATACTGAATATGTATTCTGTGCTGTGTTGCTTACCAAATGTCTGGATAGTCTATCAGAATTAGATTTTGTATAAATAAAAATGTTCCTTCATGCAACATAAATATCCTCGGCTGGTGTACATTGAAGCACTATTCTTCTAATCCCTTAGAATAGATATTTATTAATTCTTTGCAATGAGAAACAAAATACTTAGGTTTCAAAGGTGTTAAGATAGACACCTAGATCAACAGTTCTCAAAGTTTTATCTGAGAATCCCGGGGAGGTACATGAGATCCTCCCTTTGGCAATTGTGTATCTGTGTGAGTCTGAATTCTCTTCATATACTTCAACCAAAACAACATATTGCAACAGATTGAATGCAGAAGCAGATATGAGAATCCAGCTGTCGTCTATTAAGCCAGACATCAAGGAGATTTACAAAGATGGAAACAATGCCACACTTCTCACCAACTTTTGTCTTGTAAAACGAAGTTAACTTGTAATTTTTATTTTCAGTGAATTTACAAATATTTTAAACTTCTGTTTTAATTTCTAAACAGTAAATATCCCTAGATATGACCTACATAAACAAACGCTCTTTAGAGTCCTCGCCAAATTTTAAGTGTTTTCAAATGGACCCTGAGACAAGTTTGAGAACTTGATACATCCCAGAAGACAGGTCTGGGTGGAGGACCAAGTATAGTTGGTGGGAAGGGTGTCAATGCATGTGTCACGGGACTGATGACACTGTGTGCCCTGTCTTGGGGATACTGTTCCTTGAATGGGAATGGTACTAAAGTGGAGAGGGGAAGATGCAGTCTTCGTTTTGTGTCCTGTCCTACGCACAGCTATCATGGCAGCGCAATTTCTAGAAAAAGGTCTAAAACAATGAAATAG